>NC_135801.1:723665-1023665 GCF_964213995.1 Mustelus asterias | reverse complement strand
GAAAAGCTCAGACCAGCAACCAGCTGCTTCTGTTCGCCTTGTTGGCTGAAGGATAGAGGCCTTGCAAGTGGAGTACCCTGGGGCAGACAAAGGGCACACATCAGATCCAGCTCAAGATGGGGTGCAGTCCCTGATCTTGTCAGCTCGGATCTTGTTTGTCTCTCCTGTGGGGACCATGAATTGGATTCAGTTGAATTCTGAATTTAGTTTTTGGAGCAAAGCAAGGAATGGATTGGGGTTTGCCTGTTCCATTCTGAACATTGGCTTTGTAACTTTAAGGATGGAGTAAAAAAATTTTTTTAAAGATACTGGGAAAATGTCCCTGTCCTGCACTCCACGGGAATTGTAGCAGGTGAGGGGCGGACCATGGAAAGATCCGTTGACCTCGGGCGGGATTTTCCGGTTTTGGGGTGAACAGGGCTGGAAAAGCCCTCCACTGGCTCTGAATTTTCTGCAAAGGTTACATTGATGACAAATACTCTAAGTTAAAGCTTGGTGCTCCTCATCCTTCAGTCACTAATATAAACGCCACAACATACTGGAGAGTTGATGAGAGTTTACAGCAGAGAGATTAGCAGCACAGCCAAGAATAAAAGTAGGAATCTATTATGTGCAAGGTGACTGCAATCTCTGCACAAACATAGAGACCAGAAACACAGACATGTAGATCAGAACATCATTATTGAATCAGCTTTCTCCATTGACTAGACTTTTCAAGGCTATTAGCATCATAAGTGATTTAAATAAATCTTTCAAGCTTGAACTGATGGACAGAGAGAAGTGCACATTTGAATGTGCCTTCAGGGCAGTGTTTCTAGCTCTCTGGTTAGTTCATCAGGTACAGCATCAATTTCTCCCCGAAGGGAATAATGTGGGAAGCGGCAATCAGTCTGCTGCTTCTGACTGGTTACTCATTTAAATTACTCTAGGAATATGCCTGAAAATTAATCTTGTGACAAGGTGTCATCCCAACACGATTCATAGAAACATTACCAGGAAATTTTTGCAACATTTTTGTGAAATTTAAATATGAAAAGGGGGTGACTCACTCTGCAGCTTGGAATGGGCAGCAAAGACACAGACAGCAAAGCTCTGGTCAAGTGTTTTAAAATTACTCAGCATGTGGGTGCAGTTAGTCATTCAAGAAGCCAATTTCAGGCTATACTTGTGCTCTATATATGTTTGTGGGGATTAATAAACTCTAACAATACAAAAAGACCCTTGAGTTTTCAAACTGGAATATTTCACTTGAAGATCCAGCAGTTTTATGGAGGTTTGAGATATTATAGGCTCGGCAATGTCATGTATTGTGGATTATAATAAATTATCAATGGGCACACTGTGGTCATTGAACATGTTCACAAGATATAGGATCAACAATCCAAACTATATATAAAACATCCATTGGTGATCTCAGCACACATTGTGAGTCTGGATGAGAGGATTAACACCCACACTGTGCTACTCTTTTATTTATTCCTATACGGGATGTGGGTGTCACTGACCAGGCCAGCATTCATTACCCATCTCTATTTGTCCTTGAGAAGGTGGTTGTGAGCCGTCTTCTTGAATTGCTGAAGTCCATGTGATGTAGATACACCCACAATGCTGTTAGGAAGGGGGAGTGAGGGGTGGGTTCCAGGATTTTGAACCTGCGACGGTGAAGGAACAGTTGGTATAGTTCCAAGTCAGGATGGTGAGTGAACAAAGAAAGAAAATTACAGCACAGGAACAGGCCCTTCGGCCCTCCAAGCCCGCAGCCCCTACCCTTCCGGGGACCATATCCTTCTATTCCCATCCTATTCATGTATTCGTCCAGATGCCACTTAAAAGTCACTATTGTATCTGCTCCCACTACCTCCGCCAGCAGCGAGTTCCAGGCATCCACCACCCTCTGTGTAAAAAAACTTGCCTTGTACATTTCCTTTAACCTTGCCCCTCACATCTTAAACCTATGTCCCCCCCTAGTAATTGACTCTTCCACCCTGGGAAAAAAGCTTCTGACTGTCCACTCTGTCCATGCCCCTCATAATTTTGCAGACTTTTATCAGGTCGCCCCTCAACAAAGAACAAAGAACTTGGCCAACATGTTGGTCAGGCCACCATGTAACTCCAGACCACAGAAATGTGGTTGACTTTTAACTGCCCTCTGAAATGGCCAAGTGAGCCATTTTGTTAAGGGTAATTAGGGATGGGCAATAAATACTGGCCTTACCAGTGATGCAGCAATCCTCTCCATGTGTGGCCATGCATCAAACAGAGGCATCTTCGCTAGGTCAGGCACATTGACAGGATGAAAGACAGACACATTCCCAAGAAGTTTCTGCATGGAGAGGTAGCTGGTGCCAGATGATCAGTAGGATCCCAAGGCTCTGCTTCAAAGATGATTGCAAGCATGACACAAACACCCTAAACACTGATCTTCACACTAGCTGACGACAGAGGCATCACCTGTGGCTGGCATGTGCCAATCTGACAATCAGGAGCATGGCAATAAACACCAAGAACAGCATCTTAAACAACACCTGATAACCACTTCATATGCAGCATTTCTGGCAGTATTTGCCTCTCTTCAGCCACCAGCACAAGTGCATTGGATGAAACTATCCCATTCCCACAGTCTGCTGCATCTTGCCTAGACGGAAGAATGCTAATGACACCCACATTCTGTGAATAAATTTAATGAAGGGCATAAAAGGGTGAATTGGAGTCAACAGCTCCACTTAAAGCATTAGACTAGTTCGATAGGTTGAATGGCCTACACTAGCTCAACCTCTTGAAATTGCCATGATTCAGTCTAGTAAATTGTATAAAGTTTATTTTCATTCCCAAACATTTTATCACCAAACCTATTTTCGAGGTCTTTGCAGTTTTCTCAGAGAGGCCACGAACTGCTTTTCTTTCCCCTGTCCGTCTGCCTGAAGAATTCACCACTCTGCTGTGCATATTTCCCCTAATAATCAATCATTCACAGTCAATCCAGGACAGCTGTACACAACCATTATCCGTGCAATCGACCTTTTTAGCTGATTTTCTGTGCTGGTTCCAAATGAAGCATTTTCATAATTAATTAACTGAAGGTGGGCCTTTATAAAGTGTATGAACAGATTAATTTCAGGGAGTTTTTTCTCTCTTGCTTTCATTACCAATGACACCTTGTGTTTAACATCAATACATTTGCATTGTGAAATCATGTTTGAATATAAGTTTTAATCAGCTGTGTATAGAACATTCTCTAAAGAGACATTAAGATACATCCTATGTTGCACTTTCAGTTTCAGTAAGAATTGGAGCTTACATTGATTGAGGAAGTGCATCTCATCAAATCATTGGTTCATTTGTCAATCAAATGGAAGTAAATCCTATTTAAAATGATGGTTACAGAGCAGGATTGGATGTATCAGCACTGCAGTAAGAAGGTAATATTATGCATAGTCCCATCTACAGAGTCTGGAGTAACTCCCTCTCCTGATGTGACCATGTGGTGAAGGCTAATAGTGCAACAGCTGAATCTGAACTATGACAATCACAGGTAAAAGTGCTTTGAATTGACAGATCAATATAACTTTTGATTTCAAACTTATTTAAGGTCAATGTGATCTAATAATACTTGTAACCGTTTGCAAATAGTCAATCCAATGAGGACTACAACAAATGACAGGACGTTAATAAACATGCAGAATGGGTAAATAATTTGCAAATGAAGTTCAACACAGCTAGTACAATGAGGTAGTACTATTTGGCAAGGAGAACAGGGAGGACACTTGGCAGTTGTGAGTCTGGGTGGGTAGAGTAACGAAGGAACCTTGGAGAATAAAAACACACCAATCACTAAACGTTACTCCACAGGTTAGCAAAGCAATAAAAAACATCAGCCAAAAACTAGGCTTCATTTCTGGAGGGATAGAATAGAAAAGTTGGGAAGTTAAGCCATTATCAAACCTTGGTTAGAGCACACTTAAGGTACTATATATATTATGGTCCATATATTATGAAAAGAATATGGAGGTATCGGAGAGGGTGCAGAGAAGATTTACAAGGAAAGTATTAGACATGAATGGGTTTACATACTAGGAAAGGATTGAAAGGCAAAGGTTTTGATAATATAACTAATTTTTACGATTTTTTGTTGATCTGAAGCAGCGCCTATGGATTTTATTTTAACCATTTTTTAAATAGTTCCGTTTGAATTTCTGTTAGTGACACATGGAAAGTCAAAGCAGTTGGGGAACAGGAAGGCAGCTATTTATGAGGAAATACACTGAATGGGCAGGATTTTACAGCTCACTCGGGTGAGACCAGAAATTCCCACTTGAGGTCAATGGAGGTTTACATTGCCTGACCCTCACCTGACCCTCACCTGACCCTCACCTGCGCTGATTCTGTGGCGGGTGAGGTGGTAGAGTTCCAGCCATTGAATTTTATGACCCTTTAGCGTCTGGGTTCAGCAATTCTATGCTGTTTTAACTGTATTGTGCGCAATTAAGAGCCTTTTCATCAGCCTTGAAGAAATGGCTAAGAAGTAGCTTGAATTTAGGATGATACTAAGTTTAAATAAAACCTATCCATTGATTCAATTGATTAACCAGATTTGTAGGGGAGAACATCTGTACAGAGAGAAACATTTTCTTTTTGTTTTGACATTATGGTAGGAGGTGTTATTAACATTTGTTCTTAATGGCTTTAGTATCTGTGAGACTCGAGTTAAAGGGAGAGGATGTGACATTGGTTGTAACTGCTCTGTATCTACAGGAAATGTATCCTTTGTTGACAATGGAATGTAAACTCTGGGGGCCCAGAAATAAGGGGAGGACATTTGTCTTCAGTCTACATGACACTAATTACAAAGGTGGGGTTACACCAGATGACCCGTGCCCTTAGCCAATGGAAGTGATAAATTTGGAATATTACTAAATAAGCAATTCTGGATGATGCGCGATTAAATCACTCGGGAGGCTAGATCGTACCTGGGAAATAAAGGCTTTTATTACTAACAAGAATGGAGTATACAATACAATCCCAGGCTAAAGGGTCACCAGGCACTGCAGTGACCTTTATACTCCTCCAGGTAGGCGGAGCCAACTGGAGTGTACCACAGAACAATATCAACAGGTAGAACAGCCCAACCCTAACCCCAACAGTGACAACAGTAACATATCTACAAACACTCATAGTGCTAACCATCTATGGTTCAGTACTCATTGTGGTAACCATCTATGGTTCACCACACTGGAATAATGAGAAGTGGGGATAAAAGTTGAAAAATCAGAGACATTAGAACCATAGAACATTACAGCACAGAAACAGGCCTTTTGGCCCTTCTTGGCTGTGCCGAACCATTTTTCTGCCTAGTCCCACTGACCTGCACCTGGACCATATCCCGCCACACCCCTCTCACCCATGTACCTGTCCAAGTTTTTCTTAAATGTTAAAAGTGAGCCCGCATTCACCACTTCATCTGGCAGCTCATTCCAAACTCCCATCAGTCTCTGTGTGAAGAAGCACCCCCTAATATTCCCTTTAAACTTTTCCCCCTTCACCCTTAACCCATGCCCTCTAGTTTTTTTCTCCCCTAACCTCAGTGGAAAAAGCCTGCTTGCATTCACTCTATCTATACCCATCATAATTTTATACACCTCTATCAAATCTCCCCTCATTCTTCTACGCTCCAGGGAATAAAGTCCTAACCTATTACATTGTTGGCACAGTTTTGCTACGACTTCTGTGGTATGATTCTTTTGTGACACAGTTTAGCACTATTTCAGAGACGGATGAAGAGAAGGACATTGCCTGTGCTGGAAATGCTCAAGGAATCCAAGGAATTTGATGAACAAGAGAGTTCCATGTTGTCTCCACTGTGTTTTGTGAAGCACATGTAAAATCTTGCTTAATAATTTCTACTTGATTCATGGCAAGTATATCCTTTCGTAGACAAGGAGACCAAAACTGCACACAATACTCTAGGTGTGGTCTCACCAAGGCCCTGTACAGCTGCAGTAAGACATCCTCGCTCCTGTACTCAAGTTCTCTTGTAATGGAGGCCAACAGCTTTCCTAACTGCTTGCTGTACCTGCATGCCTGCTTTCAATGGCTGGTGTACAAGGAGAGCTGATGTGTTTGTATGTCTTCATTTCCCAATCTATCATTTAAATAATACTCTGCCATTCTGTATCTCCATCCGAACTGGATAACTTCACACTTATCCACATTATACTGTATCTGCCGTGTATTTGCCCACTCACTAGACTGGTTTAAATTGCCTCTTTACTTCCTCCTCACCACTCACAGTTCCACCTAGTTTTGTGTCATCAGCAAATTTCATTTGATTCCCATCCAAATTGTTGCTAAAAATTGTGAATAGCTGGAGGCTAAGCACCGATTCCCGCGGTAACCCATGAGTCACCACCTGTCACTTTGAAAAATAACTATTTACTCCTACTCTTCTGTCTGTTAACCAATTTATCAATCCATGCCAATATATTATTCCAAGTGGCATGCAATTTAATTTTGCATACTAACCTCTTACGTAATAAAAATTTCCTGAAAATCCAAATACATCACATCCACTGGTTCTCCCTTATCTACTCTACTAGTTACATCTTGAAAAAAACTCCAGCAGATTTGTCAGACATTAACCGGAAACTTCCAACTTCACTCACGGCAGGGATTCTCCAATGCCGCTGCATTGAATGGAGTTTTAGCTAAGTGCCAAATACTCTATTTTCAATCTTCACTCTCTGTGGGGACAGGGTGAATGAGATTGGAGAATCCCGCCCAGGATTTCCCTTTCATAAATCCATGTTGACGTTGATATTTTCTCAGTTCCTAATATCATATTCTTTATTACAGACTGGTATTTTCCCTACTACTAATGTTAGGTTAACTGGTCTGTAATCTCTTTTTTCTCCCTCCTTCCTCTTTGAAATAATGGAGATACATTTGTCACCCTCCAATCTGTCGGGACTGTTCCAGAATCTACAGAATTCTGGAAGATAGCCACCTCCTTTAGTGCTCTGGGATGGCGATTATCAGATTATCTGGGGATTTATCAATTTTCAGTCCCATTAACTTCTCCAGCAGTATTTTTTACGAATATTAGTTTCCTTCAATTCCTCCATTTCAACAGACCTTTGCTTCCCTCATATTTCTGGGAAGTTATTTGGCTTTTTCTGTGAGGACCGAACTAAATCAGTTGTTTACTGATTTCCTTATTCTTTATTATAAATTCTCCTGTTTCGGACTATTAGAGACCTACATTTACCTTCACTAATCTTTTTCTTTCTACACACTGACAGAAGCTTTTATAGTCTGTTTTTATCTTACTTCCAAGTTTACTCGAATGCTCTATTTTGTCTCCCTTTAATCAATCTCTTGGTCCTCCTTTGCTGAATTCTAAACTGCTCCCGATTTTTCACATTAACCTCTTTCACACTGGAGCAGCTCAATTATATTCACTGCTTAAAGTATTTTCAACTAACTGCTTCATTAATATTCCATTGGCAAGCACTTTTAAACAGACAGCTAAATATTGAGAAATGTCTTTGGATTGCTACTTACCATTTAGCCTGACTAAGTTTTATTACAGTTTAATTAACCCTTTGAGAATGTGAAATTATTAGAAATGTTTAGGGAAATAGCTTTATGGGAAGCTAATTTAAACAAGAACAAAGCTTTCAAAGAACATAAAACATAGCAGCACAAGTAGACCTGCTGCCTCTCGTGCCTGCTTCCCATTCAGTGAGATTATGGCTGATCATTCCCAACTCCATAGGTGGGATTCTCCGCTCTCATCTGTGGCGGGACCCATTGTGAGTGAGAATGGAAAATGTGACATTCCAGCCAAAAATCCATTAACTTTCAGCAACACCGGAAATCCTAGCCACAAGTGAGGTCAGTAAATTTTGACCCATATTTCTGCCTAATTCCCAAATCCCATCATTCCCTTTGTATCCAAAAATGTATCCGTTTCAGCCTTAAATATACCCAATAACTGAGCATTCACATCTCATTGGGGTTGAGAATTCCCCAGATTTACAGCTCCCTAAGTGAAGAAATAGCTCCTCATTTCAGCCCTAAATTTCCAACCCCTTATTCTGAGCCTGTAATTGGCTGTTTTAGATTCCCCAGCCAGGAAAAACAAGCTCTCAGTTTTTAGCCTTAACAACGTTATAATCTTCAACGCAATGATCAATTGTCAGGTTAATGTCATTGTGAAGGTGTATTCCCGGAGGCTTCTTAATTTGAACAAATTCACTTTATTCACAAGGGTGCTTCATTAGCTGCATGCTTCAAGTTAGTCCATACTGCACTCTTTTTAACTAGGCAAACCCCTCCCTTAGAGAGATTCCCAGCATCTGGAGTTAACTAGTTGTTCAGGCTACGTATCCCTTACTCAGTAAGCCTGGTCGTAAAATGACAATGACCAAATCCCTCCCCCTTTAACTCCTTTTTACAAGCATCATTTATCTAATTGAATAGACTCGGCCTTTTGGCTAAGATCACTTGTTAGATCCAGCCCAAGATGGGGTGCAATGCCTTATCTTGTCAGCTTGGATCTTGTTTGTCTCCATTGTGGGACCATGAATTGGATTAAATTTTAATTTGAATTTGGAACAGGCAAGGAGATGGGTCTGGGTCCACCTGACCCACTGTGAGTATTGGCTTGGTGTCAAATGGAGTAAAAAACTAAAATAAAAACAAAGCATTATAAAAATCTGAGAAATAATTACATTTGTACTTGGGCTTTAATTTTAATGACACACTATAAAGATAGGTTTGATAATTATAAATAAAGGGGGCAATCTTACCAAAAACATCGATGGGTCGAATGAGCGTGAGAAGGGGAGAATTTCAGATCCATTTTTTCGGCAAGGCCACAGATGAAATCTTATGCCACAGTGCAAAAAATGATGCATAATCTGTTTCCCGCCAATAGAGGGAGGGGGTGGGGCCTACGTTTTCCAAACAGCTGCTCACACCAGAGGGCTTAATCATGCATGCACATATCTCTGTTCTGTGCCAATCAGCTCCCCCTCCTTCCTCGATATTGCCCCCCCCCTTCACCCACCCTCAGCTGATCACACACACCCCACCAGCCCCATTGATCACAATCCCCCTCGGCTTGGTCAATCACTCCCCCTAGCCCGGCCGATCGCTGTTTGTAGAGTGCACACCCTCCCCCATTCCCACCTGCCTCTCTTTAGGCCCCCCCAGTGGCTGCCAGTGCCAGGGTGCCATGCTGGCACTGCCCATGGTGCACCACCTCCGACCTCCTGGGGGGGCCCAATGGCCTCCAGTCAGACTAATAAGGCCATCACGTCAAGTCCCCATTGATGGGGACTATATGTGATCCTCGATGGTAAGGACTTTCGCCGGCGAGATCGCTAAGGCAAGAGAGCCCGGACTACTGCATCCCAGGCTCAATTAATGATATTTAAATCAATATTCAAATTGATTTAATTATTATAATCAGCCCTTCTTGTGGCCTGGTCAATTTAATCTCCATGCCCCTGGACACCTGGCAGCCTTTCAAATTCCAGAAGCACTCCCATTCTGCAGAAGGGATTCCCCTTTCTCTCTCAAAGAAGCTGCAGGTTTGGGAAGAGCCTTTTGAAGTCCTCTGACTCATAGGAGAAGTTACTTTCTCTAGAGGGGTTTTCCCTTCCCCAGAGCTGCTCACTGAGCCCCATTCTTTTAACCCTGTATTTTTTTTAAGTCTCTGAGCCTTCCTAGAAAGTTCAAAATCATTGCCAGCCTTCCAGGTCATAGAGTCATAGAGGTTTACAGCATGGAAACAGGCCCTTCACTCAACTTGTCCATGCCGCCCTTTTTTTAAAAATCCCTAAGCTAATCCCAATTGCCCACATTTGGCCCATATCCCTGTATACCCATCGTACCATGTAACTGTCTAAATGCTTTTTAAAAGACAAAATTGTACCCGCCTCTACTACTGCCTCTGGCAGCTTGTTCCAGACACTCACCACCCGCTATGTGAAAAAATTGCCCCTCTGGACACTTTTGTATCTCTCCCCTCTCACCTTACACCTATGCCCTCTAGTTTTAGACTCTAGCTGATCTGTGCCCCTTATTATTTTCTAGACCGCTATAAGTTCACCCCTCACCCTCCTATGCTCCAGAGAAAAAAGTCCCAGTCTATCCAGCCTCTCCTTAGAACTCAATCCATCAAGTCCCGGTAGCATCCTAGTAAATCTCTTCTGCACTCTTTCTAGTTTAATAATATCCTTTCTATAATAGGGTGACCAGAATTGCACACAGTATTCCAAGTGTGGCCTTACCAATGTCTTGTACAACTTCAACAAGACGTCCCAACTCCTGTATTCAATGTTCTGAACGATGAAACCAAGCATGCCGAATGCCTTCTTCACCACTCTGTCCACCCGTGACTCCACTTTCAAGGAGTTTTGAATATGTACCCCTCGATCTCTTTGTTCTGTAACTCTCCCCAATGTCCTACCATTAACTGAGTAAGTCCTGCCCTGGTTCAATCTACCAAAATGCATCACCTCGCATTTGTCTAAATTAAACTCTAACTGCCATTCGTCAGCCCACTGGCCCAATTGATCAAGATCCCGTTGCAATCGGAGATAACTTTCTTCACTGTCCACTATGCCACCAATCTTGGTGTCATCTGCAAACTTACTAACCATGCCTTCTATATTCTCATCCAAATCATTAATATAAATGACAAATAACAGTGGACCCAGCACTGATCCCTGAGGCCACACCGCTGGTCACAGGCTTCCAGTTTGAAAAAGCAACTCTCTATAACCACCCTCTGGCTTCTGTCAAGAAGCCAATTTTGTATCCATTTAGATACCTCACCCTGGATCCCGTGAGATTTAACATTATGCAACAACTTACCATGCGGTACCTTGTCAAAGGCCTTGCTAAAGTCCATGTAGACAACATCAACTGCACTGCCCTCATCTACCTTCTTGGTTACCCCTTCAAAAAACTCAATCAAATTTGTGAGACATGGTTTTCCACTCACAAAGCCATGCTGACTTTTGAAATCCAGTGCAAACTGATTCGGGTGAATCATACCCCTTGAATATTGCTGAAAAGTGAGACATGTTGCCAAACCTTTTCATCTTGCATCATCAGGACAAACACAAGAATGCCAAATTTCAAATAATTTATACTACAGCAAGGTACCGCATGGTAGGTTGTTGCATAAGGTTAGATCTCATGGGATCCAGGGTGAGGTATCTAAATGGATACAAAATTGGCTCCTTGACAGAAGCCAAAGGGTGGTTGTAAAGGGTTATTTTTCAAACTGGAGGCCTGTGACCAGCGGTGTGCCTCAGGGATCAATGCTGGGCCCACTGTTATTTGTCATTTATATTAATGATTTGGATGAGAATATAGGAGGCATGGTTAGTAAGTTTGCAGATGACACCAAGATTGGTGGCATAGTGGACAGTGAAGAAAGTTATCTTCGATTGCAACGGGATCTTGATCAATTGGGCCAGTGGCTGACAAATGGCACATGGAGTTTAATTTAGGCAAATGCGAGGTGATGCATTTTGGTAGATTGAACCAGGGCAGGACTTACTCAGTTAATGGTAGGGCATTGGGGAGTGTTACAGAACAAAGAGATCTAGGGGTACATGTTCATAGCTCCTTGAAAGTGGAGTCACAGGTGGACAGAGTGGTGAAGAAGGCATTCAGCATGCTTGGTTTCATCAGTCAGAACATTGAACACAGGAATTGGGACGTCTTGTTGAAGTTGTACAAGACATTGGTCAGGCCACACTTGGAATACTATGTACAGTTCTGGTCATCCTATTACAGAAAGGATATTATTAAACTAGAAAGAGTGCAGAAAAGATTTACTAGGATGCTTGATGGATTGAGTTCTAAGGAGAGGCTGGGTAGACTGGGACTTTTTTCTCTGGCGCGTAGGAGGCTGAGGAGTGATCTTATAGAGGTCTATAAAATAATAAGGGACACAGATCAGCTAGATAGTCAATATCTTTTCCCAAAAGTAGGGGAGTCTAAAACTAGAGGGCATAGGTTTAAGGTGAGAGATACAAAAGTGTCCAGAGGGGCAATTTTTTCACATGGAGGGTGGTGAGTGTCTGGAACAAGCTGCCAGAGGTAGTAGTAGAGGCGGGTACAATGTTGTCTTTTAAAAAGCATTTAGATAGTTACATGGGTGCGATGGGTATAGAGAGATATGGGCCAAATGCGGACAATTGGCATTAGGTTAGGGGTTTAAAAAAAGGGCGGCATGGACAAGTTGGGCCGAAGGGCTTGTTTCCATGCTGTAAACCTCTATGACTATAGCAGAAAAGAATGCTGATTGGTTGGTAAGTTGACTCCTATTAGCTGAGCATTACTATAAGAGAATAAATGGGGAACTACAGGACACCCAAACTCATGGCTAATTTTAAAAATCGCACAAGGTTTGAACATATTCCTTTTGTTTGTCCCACTTATCCCTACTTTTGGCTTCCTATCTGTTAACCAATCCTCTATTCATGCTAATATATCATCCCCAAGTATATGAAATGTGTATTAACATTTTATGTGGAGATTCAAATATACTACATCTACTAATTTCCCTTTATCCACCCTATTAGTTACATCCTCAAAAATCTCTCAATAATTTTGTCAAATTAAATTTCACTTTCTTAAAGCCATGTTGTTCTAATCAGACCGTGCTTTCCTCAGTGCATTGTCAATTCTTCCTAATTCTTAACAGATTCCAATATTTTTCTGCGAATTGATGTCAGACTAACTGGCCTTTTCTCTCTCCTTTCTTTTTTGGTATTACATTTCCAATCTGCTGGGACTGTTGCAGAATCTAGGGAATTTTGGAAAATTATAGCCAGTGCCTACACTCAATCTGCAGTTATCGCCTTTAAAATCCTAGGATGCAGGATATCAGGTCCTGGGGATTTGGTGGATTTTAGTTTCTCCAGTACTTTTTCTCTGCTGATATTAATTATCTTAATTTTCTGAATCTTTTTAGCCTCTAGGTTATTGTCTATTTCTTGTACCTTTTACTGTGAAGACAGACACAAAATACTTGTCCAATACCTAATTTCTCCTGTCTTTGTTTCCAAGGAACCAACATTTATTTCAGCTGCTCTCTGCATTTTATTTACTTATAAAAGCTATTATGATCTGTTTTTATATTACTGACTACTTTACTCTCATTCCATTTTTTCCCTTTTTATCATTTTTTTTGTGGCCCCTCCTGCTGAAGTGAAGATAATTTATTCATGGAGCAACTGATAAAGTAAAAGACACATTTTGTCAAGCAAGGTCAAAATAAATGTGTTAAGAGCCGGTATAAATCACAATTCAATTGTAAGTGACCTTGATTCATTGACAAGAGCACAGCAGCTGACAGCTGGATTCCTTCAGTCAGAATACAAAACAGCAGCAAAAGCGAACATTAAAGCTTTGCAGAGCTTTAACAAATGATGTCTTTCTCTGTTCATTCACGGTAGCACAGTGATTAGCACTGCTGCCTCACAGCGCCAGGGACCCGGGTTCGATTCCCAGCTTGGGTCACTGTCTGTGCGGAGTCTGCACATTCTCCCCGTGTCTGCGTGGGTTTCCTCCGGGTGCTCTGGTTTCCTCCCACAGTCTGAAAGATGTGCTGGTTAAGTGCATTGGCCGTGCTAAATTCTCCCTCAGTGTACCCGAACAGGCGCTGGAGTCTGGTGACTAGGGGATTTTCACAGTAACTTCATTGCAGTGTTAATGTAAGCCTACATGTGACACTAATAAATAAACTTTAAACTAAACTGTTTGTGTTAAACCTTTCCTCACCCTGCAATTATTCCAAGTGCTGAACATACTCCTTACCAATGTTACATGACTACTATGTGTATAATCTATGTGCATAGATCCCTGAAAGTTGGGAATCAAGTAGATAAGGTTGTTAAGAAGGCATATGGTGTCTTGGCGTTTATTGGTAGGGGGATTGAATTTAAGAGTCGTAGCGTTATGTTGCAACTGTACACAACTCTGGTGCGGCCGCACTTGGAGTACTGTGTGCAGTTCTGGTCCCCACATTACAGGAAGGATGTGGAGGCTTTGGAGAGGGTGCAGAGGAGGTTTACCAGGATGTTGCCTGGTATGGAGGGGAGATCCTATGAGGAGAGGCTGAGGGATTTGGGATTGTTTTCGCTGGAAAGGCGGCGGCTAAGAGGGGATCTTATTGAAACATATAAGATGATTAGAGGTTTAGATAGGGTGGATAGTGATAGCCTTTTTCCTCTGATGGAGAAATCCAGCACGAGGGGGCATGGCTTTAAATTGAGGGGGGGTAGTTATAGAACCGATGTCAGGGGTAGGTTCTTTACCCAGAGGGTGGTGAGGGATTGGAATGCCCTGCCAGCATCAGTAGTAAATGCGCCTAGTTTGGGGGCGTTTAAGAGATCCGTAGATAGGTTCATGGACGAAAAGAAATTGGTTTAGGTTGGAGGGTCACAGTTTTTTTTTTAACTGGTCGGTGCAACATCGTGGGCCGAAGGGCCTGTTCTGCGCTGTAATGTTCTATGTTCTATGTTCTATGTTCTATAATCCAGGGTCTCTGATGCGCGTTATCACACACGAGGCTTGAGATGCTCAAGGAAATAAAGGCTTTTATTTACTATTACAACAAAGCTACCATGTATAGTACACGATCCCAGACTGAGGGGTCCCAGACAGAGCAGAGACCTTTATACCTCTCCCAGGAGGCGGAGCCCGACTGGGATGTACCATAATAACTATAATACAGGTGTAACAGCCCAACCCTAACCCCAACAGCAACAAGTAGAACAATCCATCCCTAACCCCAACAGCAACATATATACATACTCGTAGTACTGGCCAGACCCTGGCTCAGTACTACCTAGTGGGAACCAACGATGGTTCACCACATTCACCCCTCCTTTGAAGACAAAGGCCGGCGGGGTACAAAAAAACAGAATAATTTGTCATCAGTCTGTAAGTTCAGACGGTCAGGGGGACCGCACCGTCGTTGTGACCTCCTCAACACCGGTGATGACACCAGAGTAGGCACTCACGGTGGCGTTCTCCCCAAGGCGGTGTCCAACGGTTCCTCCACAGTCTCACGGGCCGGCTGACCCCGAGGTGATGATAATCCGTTGAGTTCCGACACGTCCTGAAGTGGTGACCATCTCCTGGACTCAGGCAAGCTGTACACGGGAGTAAAAGGGTTAAGTAATGGTCCCGATGCTGCCCGCGCCGTGTCAGGAGGGGAAACAATAGTTGGGGGGTCTCTAACAGGAGGTATGGGAGCGACAGGGGTTTCTACATCCCCTGCTGGCGCCAGGTCTCGAATCGAGACCGTGTCCTCTCGCCCGTCAGGGTATGCCACATAGGCATACTGAGGGTTGGCGTGGAGGAGATGGACCTGTTCGACTAACGGGTCGGACTTGCGGGCCCTTACATGTCGCCACAGGAGGACAGGTCCTGAGTACGTCAACCAAGACGGTAATGAGGTCCCAGAGGAAGACTTCCGAGGGAATGAAAACAGCCTCTCATGAGGAGTAGTGTTGGTTGCCGTACACAGGAGTGAGCGAATAGAATGGAGCGCATCAGGGAGCACCTCTTGCCAACGGGAGACTGGAAGGCTTTTTGACTTCAACGCCAGTAAGACAGCCATCCAGACTGTAGCATTCTCACGTTCCACCTGTCCGTTACCCCTCGGGTTGTAGCTCGTGGTTCTACTAGAGGCAATCCCGTATGAGAGCAGGTATTGCCTCAAGTCATCGCTCATGAACGACGAGCCCCTATCGCTGTGTATGTAGCAGAGGTAACCGAACAGAGTAAAAAGATCATGAAATGCCTTGATAACCGTGGCAGCGGATGTATCAGAGCAGGGAATAACAAAAGGGAATCTCGAGTACTCATCAATGATGTTGAGGAAGTACACATTCCGATCTGTCGAGGGAAGGGGGCCCTTAAAGTCGACACTCAGTCTTTCGAAGGGACGAGTGGCCTTGACTAGTTGTGCCCGGTCAGGTCGGTAAAAGTGCGGTTTGCATTCCGCGCATACCCGACAGCTTCTCGTTATAGAACATAGAACATAGAAAGCCACAGCACAAACAGGCCCTTCGGCCCACAAGTTGCGCCGATCACATCCCCACCTCTAGGCCTATCTATAGCCCTCAATCCCATTAAATCCCATGTACTCATCCAGAAGTCTCTTAAAAGACCCCAACGAGTTTGCCTCCACCACCACCGACGTCAGCCGATTCCACTCACCCACCACCCTCTGAGTGAAAAACTTACCCCTGACATCCCCCCTGTACCTACCCCCCAGCACCTTAAACCTGTGTCCTCTCGTAGCAACCATTTCAGCCCTTGGAAATAGCCTCTGAGAGTCCACCCTATCCAGACCTCTCAACATCTTGTAAACCTCTATCAGGTCACCTCTCATCCTTCGTCTCTCCAGGGAGAAGAGACCAAGCTCCCTCAACCTATCCTCATAAGGCATGCCCCCCAATCCAGGCAACATCCTTGTAAATCTCCTCTGCACCCTTTCAATGGCTTCAACATCTTTCCTGTAATGAGGTGACCAGAACTGCGCGCAGTACTCCAAGTGGGGTCTAACCAGGGTCCTATAAAGCTGCAGCATTATCTCCCGACTCCTAAACTCAATCCCTCGATTAATGAAGGCTAGTACGCCATACGCCTTCTTGACCGCATCCTCCACCTGCGAGGCCGATTTAAGAGTCCTATGGACCCGGACCCCAAGGTCCTTCTGATCCTCTACACTGCTAAGAATGGTACCCTTCATTTTATACTGCTGCTCCATCCCATTGGATCTGCCAAAATGGATCACTACACACTTATCCGGGTTGAAGTCCATCTGCCACTTCTCCGCCCAGTCTTGCATTCTATCTATGTCTCGCTGCAACTTCTGACATCCCTCCAAACTATCCACAACACCACCTACCTTGGTGTCGTCAGCAAACTTACCAACCCATCCCTCCACTTCCTCATCCAGGTCATTTATGAAAATGACAAACAGCAAGGGTCCCAGAACAGATCCCTGGGGCACTCCACTGGTCACTGACCTCCATGCAGAGAAAGACCCCTCCACAGCCACTCTCTGCCTTCTGCAGGCAAGCCAGTTCTGGATCCACAAGGCAACAGCCCCTTGGATCCCATGCCCTCTCACTTTCTCAAGAAGTCTTGCATGGGGGACCTTATCGAACGCTTTGCTGAAGTCCATATAGACCACATCCACCGCTCTTCCTTCGTCAATGTGCTTGGTCACATTTTCAAAGAACTCAACCAGGCTCGTAAGGCACGACCTGCCCTTGACAAAGCCGTGCTGACTACTTTTGATCATACTAAACTTCTCTAGATGATCATAAATCCTGTCTCTCAGGATCCTCTCCATCAACTTACCAACCACTGAGGTTAGACTCACCGGTCGGTAATTTCCCGGGCTGTCCCTGTTCCCTTTCTTGAATATAGGGACCACATCCGCAATCCTCCAATCCTCCGGAACCTCTCCCGTCTCCATCGACGATGCAAAGATCATCGCCAAAGGCTCCGCAATCTCCTCCCTCGCCTCCCACAGTAACCTGGGGTACATCCCATCCGGTCCCGGCGACTTACCAACCTTGATGCCATTCAATAGTTCCAACACATCCTCTTTCTTTATGTCCACATGCTCGATCCTTTCTGTCCTCCGCAATCCAGCAGTACAACCACCCAGATCCCTTTCCACCGTGAATACCGAGGTAAAGTATTCATTAAGCACCTCCGCCATTTCTAACGGTTCCGCACAAACTTTTCCCCCTTCACCTTTTAAGGGTCCTATGCCTTCACATCTCATCCTTTTACTCTTGACATATTTGTAGAAAGCCTTGGGATTCTCCTTAATCTTACCCGCCAAGGTCTTCTCATGACCCCTTCTCGCTCTCCTAATTTCCTTCTTAAGCTCCTTCCTACATCGCGTATACTCCTCTAAATCCTTAACACCTCCTAGCTCTCTGAACCTTCTGTACGCCTCTCTTTTCTTATTTACCAGGTTCATCACAACCTTCGTGCACCACGGTTCCCGTACCCTACCAACACCCCCCTGTCTCATCGGAACGTTGTCATGCAGAGCTCCAGACAAACATTCCTTGAAAATCCTCCACTTTCCTTCGGTACTTTTCCCCAAGAATGCCTCCTTCCAATTTACCCGTCTAATTTCCTCCCTGATGACACTGTATTTCCCTTTACTCCAGAGAAACACTTTCCTAGCCTGCCTGACCCTATCTCTTTCCAATGCTATCGTGAAGGAGATAGAATTATGATCGCTATCCCCAAGATGCTCACCCACCGAGAGATCCTCCACCTGTCCAGGTTCATTAGCCAGCACCAGATCAAGAACAGCCTCTCCTCTAGTAGGCTTATCCACATACTGTGTCAGGAAACTCTCCTGGACACACCTAACAAACTCCTCTCCATCCAAACCCCTAGCCCTAGGGATATTCCAATCTATGTTTGGGAAATTAAAATCTCCCATCACGACAACTCTGTTATTCCTACATCTCTCCAGGATCTGTTTCCCCATCTGCTCCTCAACATCTCTGTTACTATTGGGCGGCCTATAGAAAACACCCAGCAAAGTTACCGACCCCTTCCTGTTCCTAACCTCCACCCACAGAGATTCCGTAGTCAGTCCCTCCACGGCGTCCACCTTCTCTACAGCCGTGACACTATCCCTGATCAACAGTGCCACTCCCCCCCCTCTCTTGCCTCCCTCCCTGTTATGGACCTGACATCCTCCACCGAGTAGGGCAGATTGCGGGCTTTTACGAAGTGGTAGAGCCGAGTGACCCCAGGATGGCATAGGTCATTATGGAGAGCCTGCAAACGGTCCTCCTGTATACTGGCGCATGTTCCACGCGAGAGGGCATCCGAGGGCTCGTTGAGTTTCCCTGGACGATACATGATGTCATAATTATAGGTGGAGAGTTCGATTCTCCACCTCAAGATCTTGTCGTTCTTGATCTTGCCCCGCAGCGTGTTATTAAACATGAACGCCACGGACCGCTGGTCCGTGATCAGGGTGAACCGTTTTCCCACCAAGTAATGGCGCCAATGCCTGACGGCCTCCACAATGGCCTGGGCCTCCTTTTCCACCGCTGAATGTCAAATTTCGGGGCCTTGGAGGGGCGGGAAAAAAAGGCGACGGGCCTGCCCGCCTGGTTAAGTGTGGCGGCCAGGGCGAAATCAGATGCATCGCTCTCCACCTGAAAGGGGATGGACTCGTCAACAGCATGCATTGTGGCTTTCGCGATGTCGGCTTTTAGTTTATCAAAGGCCAATCGAGCCTCTGGTGCTAGGGGAAAAGAGGTAGACTTGATGAGCGGGCGGGCTTTGTCCGCGTAATTGGGAACCCACTGTGCATAGTAAGAGAAGAAGCCTAAGCATCTTCTCAGTGCTTTTGCGCTAGTGGGCAGGGGAAGTTCAAGGAGGGGATGCATACGGTCTGGATCAGGGCCAATGACCCCGTTTTCCACCACGTATCCGAGGATGGCTAAACGGCGCGTATGAAATACACACTTCTCCCTGTTGTAGGTCAGGTTCAGGCAAGATGCAGTGCGTAGGAACTTAAGGAGATTTGTGTCGTGGTCCTGCTGGTCATGGCCGCAGATGGTGACGTTATCCAGGTACGGGAAGGTAGCCCGCAGCCCGTTCTGGTCCACCATTCGGTCCATAGCACGCTGGAAGACCGAGACCCCATTGGTGACACCAAAAGGAACCCTGAGAAAGTGATACAAGCGACCATCCGCCTCAAAAGCCGTGTATTGTCGGTCCTCTGGGCGAATGGGGAGCTGGTGGTAAGCAGACTTGAGGTCTATGGTGGAGAACACCCGGTACTGCGCAATCTGGTTGACCATGTCAGATATGCGCGGGAGGGGATACGCATCCAGCTGCGTGTATCTATGAATGGTCTGACTATAGCCAATGACCATCCGGGGTTTGTTCCCACTCTTGACCACCACGACCTGCGCTCTCCAAGGACTAGCGCTAGGTTGTATGATCCCTTCCTTGAGGAGCCGCTGAACTTCAGATCGAATGAAGATCCGATCCTCAGCGCTGTAACGCCTACTCTTAGTCGCGATGGGCTTGCAGCCTGGCACAAGATTCTGGAACAGGGAGGGTGTGGTAATCTTCAGCGTCGAGAGGCTACAGGCGGGGCGCGTTGGGCAATTTGGAAGCTGCTGTTCTCCCACTGAAAGCAGAGGGAGTGGCCCACCGTACTGTAAGGTTACACTCTTCAAGTGGACCATGAAATTTAGTCCGAGGAGTATTGGCGCGCAAAGGTGCGGTAACACCAGGAGCTTGAAGCGCTCGTAAACCGTGCCCTGCACCGTTAAATTTACCACGCAACTCCCTAGCACGGTGACAGACCGGGACCTTGATGCCATTGAAATCGTCTGTTTGACAGGTTGGATCTGGAGGCCACACCGCTTCACAGCGTCTGGGTGAATAAAACTCTCAGTGCTCCCGCTGTCAAACAGACAATAAATCAAGTGTTTGTTTACCTGAATGTCCATCATAGACTTGTCGAGTCTGTGAGGCTTGGCCTGGTCCAGGATGATCGACGCCACCGTTGGTTTGTGAGCGCCACTGCAGGCAGCTGAGATAGATGAAGATGACCCCTGCTGGTCGTTCGCGGTCGGTGCCGACCAACATGGCTGCTCCCATAGGTCGCACGTGGGTGATGGTGCCAAAATCAGCGACCCCTGGTGGTCGCGCATCTCTTGCGACTCCGTCGACTGTAATGGCGGCGTCCTGGCCTTGCACGTGGACGAAACCCTCGACGATGCCGACGACGAAGAACCGGGCTCCGGGGAGTCGCAGGCCGCACTACCGTTCCTGGAAGTAAGTTTGGATCGGCATACCTTCGAATAGTGCCCCTTCTTACCGCAGGCGGAGCACAACACAGCTTTAGCGGGACATCGCTGCCGGGTGTGCTTCACTCCCCCACAGAAGTAACACCGCGGGCCGCCCGGAGCTGCTGCCATCGTCAGGCCCGAGTGTGGGCATGCCATCACGCAGCTTTTCGAACCCGAGGGACGAGGAGGGATCAGCGACTGCTCCTGCCACGTTGTCTCCACGTGGTCTTCGGGATACAATACTAGGCTTTTGGAGGCCGTCTCCAACGTATCCGCTAGTTCTATCGACTTAGTGAGATCAAGATTACCTTGCTCCAACAGTCTGAGTCGGATATAAGATGATCCGATTCCCGCCACAAACGCATCTCGAGCGAGGTCGTTCATGTTCTGCTCAGCCGATACTGCTTTGCAGTTACAGCCCCTGGCTAGCTGTAGGAGCTCGTTTGCGTACTCTTCCGTCGTTTCGCCGGGCTGCCGTCGTCAAGTGGCTAAGAGGTATCGAGCATGCATTTCGTTTGGCGGTTTAATGTAACGCTTCTTAAGAAGCTCGAGGGCCCTTGTGTAGTCAGTGGCCGCACGGATCGCGAGATATACGGTGTCGCTTACCCTCGCGTGGAGGACCCGGAGTCTGTCATCGTCTGTGGTGACCGCTGCGGAGGCTGCAAGGTAGTCCTCAAAACATTTCAACCAGTGGTTGAAGGTGTTAGAGGCGCCCGCCGCAGGTGGGTCCAGTGTAAGACGTTTGGGTTTTAACATTTGCTCCATACTCTCTGTATCGTTTTCTTTTTTCTTTTTTTTTAACGACGAGAGTTTAATTAATAGTAAATAAAATTGATGCGCGTTATCACACACGAGGCTGAGATGCTCAAGGAAATAAAGGCTTTTATTTACTATTACAACGAAGCTACCATGTATAGTACACGATCCCAGACTGAGGGGTCCCAGACAGAGCAGTGACCTTTATACCTCTCCCAGGAGGCGGAGCCCGACTGGGATGTACCATAATAACTATAATACAGGTGTAACAGCCCAACCCTAACCCCAACAGCAACAAGTAGAACAACCCATCCCTAACCCCAACAGCAACATATATACATACTCGTAGTACTGGCCAGACCCTGGCTCAGTACTACCTAGTGGGAACCAACGATGGTTCACCACAGTCTCCATGTACATCAACTGCTTCCTTCTGGTAAAAATGTTGGATAAAACTTTATCTTTTGTGTGCAAAGTTGTAGGTTTATTGCCTCCCCAGTTGCCATGAGTTTGATACAACTGAGTGGCAGACGGACTGTGGGCAGATTCCCTTCCCTAAAGGACACTCATGAACCAGTTGGGATTGATATAGTCGCTGAGATCAGCTTTTTTACCAGATTTGATTTTAGATTGAACTCACGTTCTGAAGCAGCTGGAGTGGGAACTGAACTCACGGCAATAAGATCAGGGAGAAAAGACAAAGTAAGTTTTTTTTTGCAGTGCTTGATTGTTTTGTTTAAGTTTGAGCTGTTTAATTTTTTTTGCATCTTATCTTAAAGTGGCTTTCGGCCTGCTGAATGGGCGCACAGTTTAGAGGGAACACAGCCCCTGAGAGACAACAGATAGAATGTTCCAGTCCCACTCACAGCGACAAGTGTGGCAGGGCAGGCAGGGCAGGCAGGGCAGTTCATTTGGCAGGAACCCCAATCAGTTTCCCGATATGAGGAGTTTGAATTCTGTCCTCGGGATTACAAAGCTGGGTTAAAAGTGGGTTCTTTCCCGATGAACAATGTCAAGAAGCTTTTTCCATGCATTAGCAAGTCATGCATGTTTATGGAAAGGCCACCTTGCCAGAATTAAGTCCCTGATCCAAATTAAGTTCCTTGTCAGTGGGAAATTACTTTTCTGACTGTGTATCAGCAGCATGTACCCGGCTAGAGCCTCCACAACTTGGAAATGAGTAGAAGCTGCTGTCGCCTTCTTGGAGACCACTCTTAACTTCGCTCATACCCACAGCACAAGCTGCACTAAGGATGGAAGGGGCAATACAGGGGAGGAGAAGGTGCTGGGGGGTGGGGGGGGAGGAGAGGGTGCTGGGTGGGGGGGGGCAGGAGAGGGTGCTGGGGGGTGGGGGGGCAGGAGAGGGTGCTGGGGGGGGCGGTGGGGGGTGCTGGGGGGGACGGGGGTGGGGAGGCTTTCCGAATCTGTGAGCCCTGAAGTAACAATAAGGAGGGCATCCCCCTGCACCCCCCGCCCCCCCCCTCCCCCAATGTTCTGGACGGGTGCATTCGCAACGAGTGAACATTGCAAAGTTGGCAAGGTCAGCTCCCCCCTCCCCCGTCCGAGTGGAAATCACCCTCTCCTCTCTCCCCACTGTCTCGCCTGGAGACACTTCACCAGCTGTACCTGCATCAGGAATCTCTCCTGGGCTGGTTCCTGCAGAGCCCAAGTTTCCCCAACCTTCAGCCCATGTTGTGCTGGGAACCAGGAGAAGCTGGACCCCTGCAGCAGCTGGAAATCAGGGAATCTGTTCCGGGTTGGATAACTGGTCGCCATGAAAAGCAGACACATTTCCAGGAAGTATTGAATATACAGAATGATGGGATAAGTCTCCACGGACTCTGATTTTTCAAATTGGCGAGCGCTGAGCAATTCCAGATTTACTTTCTGTTCCATCATTTGGATTTTTAAAATCTATTACTGGTAGTTGTGAACTTGTTCAGGTTAAGAGCTCTTCATTACTCAGGCATTAGTATCCCATCTGCCTGACTGTGTTAACGAAGCTTTTGTGTCACAAACGACTCATGTTCCCCAATGTTCCCCAACTAGAAGAAATAGTTTCTATCTATTCTATCTGTGTTTCCCTTAATACCTTGAATACAACCATCAATTCCCACCCCTTGTATTCGAGACCACTGTTTCGATATGAAGCCCAGCATTTAATTAGCCTTTTAAATTAGTTTCTGGGCCTATTCATGACATTTTAATCATCTTTAATCATGATTTGGTTTATTTGGGCTTCCACTGTTTTGCCATTTAGAAAATCCTGTTTTATCCTTTTTAGATCCAAAGAGGATGATCTCATTTTGTCAACATTGAAATCCATTTGCTGTGGTTTTGTCCATCCAGTGAATGTATAAAATATTCCTTTCTAAGATTATAATTCCAGCACACAGTTCACATGCCACCCACTTTTGTCATTAACAAATTTGGACCTGCTGCTTTCTATCCTATTATCTGAATCATTAATAAATATGAAGAATAGTTGTGGCCCCAACACAGATCCTTTCACACTCATGTTTTGTTATCCTTTACTGTTCCTGTTCACCAGCTTCTTTGCTACTTTTTGTACACTTCCACTTTCAGTTTTATCTTGTTTCTTACCTCTTTACTGGGCCGTGTTTATCTGGGTAAGTACAGCTATTGGTCCTTTGGAGTGTAAAGTGCTTCATCTTCTGTCATTTACACGTTCACAGACTTGTCCAGTTTACTGTGCAGTAACGGTTTATGAGGACAGCATGAAGTCCAAACATGATTGGCAGACTGTGTTGAGCTGATCTGTGAATGGACACACAAATGTCACTGAGGTAGGAGGTAGGACATGGAAAGTTGTAGTTTTGAAACATAACAGAGGTTTCTAAACTTGCTCCTTTCACACAAGTCACGTGTCAGGAACTAAGGCAGAATGTTTATTTCTCTTTGCCGATTTGTACATACCAGGATTCCTTTCACTTATGTTTAAGGTAGATGGGAGAGCGGACAGAGAAGGTGACCAATCAGATCAGACACCAACCAATATGCCACCAACACACCCATAGACTAACGGGACAGCTATGTGGAAATGACCAATTGCCCTTGAGAAGGTAGTAGTGAGCTGCCTTCTTGAACCCACTGCAGTCCATGTGGTGTAGGAACTTCCAAGGTACTGTTAGAGAGGCAGTTCCAAGATTTTGACTCAATGATAGTGAAGGAAAGGTGATATATTTCCAAATCAGAATGGTGTGTGACTTGGAGATGACCCTGCAGGTGGTGGTGTTCCCAGGTAATCTGCTGATCTTGTCCTTCTAAGTAGCAGTCGTGGGTTTGGAAGGTGTTGCCGAAGGAGACTTGATGAGTTGCTGGAGTGAATTTTGTAGATGGTACATATTGCTGCCACGATTTATCAGAGCTGGAGCAAGTGAATGTTTATGGTTGGGGTGCTAATTAAGCGGGCTGCTTTATTCTGGATGTTGTCGAGTTTCTTGAGTGTTGTTGGAGCTGCACCCATCCAGGAAAGCACAGGAACTGGCCATTTGACTTTAATAATTCACACAAAAATCCTTCTGCCCCTCTTCATTGTACCCAGTTTGGTGAAAGCTTCTATTATTTGCTGTTTTCAGAGTGAATCATAATCCAAAAGTACCAGAGAAATAGAAAATTAATGGCTACGTCCATAATTTCTTCCTCTTTTTGCAGTGCAGATATCCAGGAAAATGTGATGATGTGGAGATGCCGGCGTTGGATTGGGGTAAGCACAGTAAGAAGTCTCACAACACCAGGTTAAAGTCCAACAGGTTTATTTGGTAGCAAAAACTTAAGAAATGCTGCCCCTTCATCAGGTGAGTGTTCATCAGGAAAACGTGGACACCGATTTTTTTATTATTTGGTCTAATCGATATCAACTTAGGGTAAAATAATTTTAAAATGATCCAAAAACCAAAGAAACCTGTGAACCCAACCTCACATCCTCACCACTCACCAGAAGCAGAGCTGTACAAAACCTACAACATTTCCAGATGGATTCCAGAGGAAGGAAGAAGCTGCATCTTTTCTGACCTCAGATACACCAGAGCTTTACGGACAAAGACGTATCTTTGAAAGTGTTGTCAGTGATGCAAGGTAGGAATTGACCAATGATAAGTGTGATCTTTATGAATAAGAAATGGGTTTTATAGGTCTCAGAGGCAATCCCATTTCAGTGCTTTTGTCAAGGTCAGAGCGACTTTTAATGGGGCCAAACACTGACCAATCCAAGCTGCCCAGCTAGTTTGAAAGATAAGCTCTGACTGTAACTATCTCCTGGGCCTGAATAAACAATCTGTCTTCCTGTCCTGAACTAAATTGTCACAATTATCCTCTGGGGCAATGGCAGCAAATTTACTGTTCAGTGGTAATAAATCTATTTCCTGTCAAAATCTTACATTTCTCCATGGCAACTGAACTGGCAGCAGGAATTCGATTGACTGGTTTCTCACGGACATCAAAACATCGAGAGATGTGGTTGCTGCTACTGAGGCCGCCATTTATTGTTCCTTGGTTAGATTCTGCTGGTGCTTGAAGCTTCTCCTCAAACTATTGTTGCTGCAACCCTTCCCCCCCCCAACCCCGCAATGGAAACTGACCATTTCTCCAGGACACAACTGCACCCCACACAACACAGTGTAACCCTGCACCCCCTCCCCAACACACAGCCCCCAATACACATAGACAAATACCAGCAACATTAACTAAGGTCTTTCTCTGAGCCCAGGCTCTTAGGATATAAGGTTGGTGGGGGGAGGGGTGTTGTCAGTGTATCAGAGCATCTGAATGTTGGATTCAGGGTGTCAGGAGAGTGTAGGTTAGGGTAGGTCGTATCAGCGAGTGTAGACCAGTAGACACACCTTGGCTCCTCAATTAGTGGAGATTTTCAGGAGGTGTCCGGGTGGGCAATGTCAGGGTGTTTGAGTGTTGGGTTTGGTACGAGTGTCAGGGTGGTTGTGTAGAGTCATAGAGTCATAGAGGTTTACAGCATGGAAACAGGCCCTTTGGCCTAACTTGTCCATGCCACCCTTTTTTTTAAAACCCCTAAGCTAATCCCAATTGCCCGCATTTGGCCCATATCTCTCTATACCCATCGTACCCATGTAACTATCTAAATGCTTTTTAAAGGACAAAATTGTACCCACCTCTACTACTATCTCTGGCAGCTTGTTCCAGACACTCACCACCCTGTGTGTGAAAACATTGCCCCTCTGGACCCTTTTGTATCTCTCCCCTCTCACCTTAAACTTATACTCTCTAGTTTTAGACTCCCCTACCTTTGGGAAAAGATATTGACTATCTAGCTGATCTGTGCCCCTCATTATTTTATAGACCTCTATAAGGTCACCCCTCAGCCTTCTATGCTCCAGAGAAAAAAGTCCCAGTCTATCCAGCCTCTTCTTATAACCCAAACCATCAAGTCCCAGTAGCATCCTAGTAAATCTTTTCTGCACTCTTTCTAGTTTAATAATATCCTTTCTATAATAGGGTGACCAGAGTTGCACACAGTATTCCAATGTCTTGTACAACTTCAACAAGACGTCCCAACTCCTGTATTCAATGTTCTGACCGATGAAACCAAGCATGCCGAATGCCTTCTTCACCACTCTGGCCACCTGTGACTCCACTTTCAAGGAGCTACGAACATGTACCCCTAGATCTCTTTGTACTTGGGGTATCAGGACCATGTTGGGTAAGGAAGAGTCTCACTGCTGGATTGTGTCTACACCGACACGCTCTGACTGTCAGGTTAATGGAGAATGTCTGGGCCTGTATCCTTCTTATTGGATTAAACAATTGATGGATTGGAAATAATAACTGTCCATAAAGAGAAACAGCATGGATGCTGGTGCTTGATGTCCTGTCATTGTGGAGAGGTCTGAAGACTGCTTTCCATCCATTGTGTAGTGACAGGATTACTAACCTAACCGTGACTAGTTGCTAATAACCACAGCAGGCCGTTAACTCACAACATCAGCCTCAAAGTTACAAGCTCTGTGGATTTGATAAATCAGCAAGCAGTAACTAACCTCATTTCAGAGGATTCTGAGATTCAAAAGAAAAGTTATATCCTGGAGTAAACATTCTGGATGTTGAAAGCCAGTGATATCCAGGAAACCCGAGGCACACAATCTCTCACTCGTCTCATTTACCAACTGAGCTTCACCCATCACAAGGAATTTGGAGACTTAGATTAAGCAGAGAGTGGGAGTTACACAGGGCATGAGTGACAGAGACAGAGTGGAGAGGGGAACAGAGACTGAGTGAGGAGGGGTTTCCATTCAGAACAAACAATGAATTCATCCCCCCAATCAGAGACGGCATCATCTCCCCCCCACCTACAGAACCATCACCCCCCAAACCCCCCCAAAGAGCCATCACCGGCAGTGCCCCCCCTCCCCCCCAAAACAGCCTTAACCAACAGCCACCCCCCAAACAGCCATCAGCAGTACAAAGAACAAGAACAAAGAACAATACAGCACAGGAACAGGCCCTTTGGCCCTCCAAGCCCGTGCCGCTCCCTGGTCCAAACTAGACCATTCTTTTGTATCCCTCCATTCCCACTCCGTTCATGTGGCTACCTAGATAAGTCTTTGAAGTCAGTAAATATACCTCTTGAGGCTGGTATGAATCAAAATACAGTCAGCCTTTATTCTCACAAGCTTGAGGAAGAACTTGACCCCTTGAAAGCGGAAGCCAGAGTTCTCTCTGAACACAAGAAGCGTGGACCTTTATACATCAGGGTCCCCAATACAAGCCATAAAGCAAAGTCCAGTTAACAGTCCTTGATCGTAAATTATAGTTCCTTTAACAGCTTCTGATAGTCTCTGGATCATGGTTAGAGACCATCTGGTATCCTTGGGTCATAAAGCACAATTCTCCTGGTCGTTGTAGTCAAGGTGCCACCTTTGGTCCCCTGCTCTTCCCGCAGCGTTTCCTTTGAGGTGACTGAGTACGAGTGCAGCTGTCCCAGTGGGAGTCCTCCTTCAAATGGCCATTCTCGCGCTCTACCATTTGGTAGCTGCTTCCTTTGTTTAAATCATAGACAAGCTTACGGGAAAAGTAAGACTAACATCTATATTTAACTGTCTGTTTTATCAGAATGATATAAACAAGTGAGGGAACCATGAACAAATGGCTTATACTACTAAAAGTCAAAGATGAAAGACATGAACAAATGGCTTGTACTACTACCAGGAGCAATATAAACAAAGGGGAGACTAGCCATAAGGAAGGGTTATGTTTATGATACATTCCAGGTACAAAGTTCAACCTTTTAGGCACAAAATACATTGAGTACAAAAAAAAACATTAACCCTTTCCCTTCTTCAGTCTTAAACGTTCCCAGTGTGTCCGCCTCCACCACCTTGCCCGGCAGCGCATTCCAGGCCCCCACCACACTCTGTGTAAAATATGTCCTTCTGATATCCATGTTAAACCTCCCCCCCTCACCTTGAACCTATGACCCCTCGTGAACGTCACCACCGACCTGGGGAAAAGCTTCCCACCGTTCACCCTATCTATGCCTTTCATAATTTTATACACCTCTATTAGGTCACCCCTCATCCTCCGTCTTTCCAGTGAGTACAACCCCAGTTTACCCAATCTCTCCTCATAACTAAACCCTTCCATACCAGGCAACATCCTAATAAACCTCCTCTGCACTCTCTCTAACACCTCCACGTCCTTCTGGTAGTGTGGCGACCAGAACTGGACGCAGTATTCCAAATGCGGCCGAACCAACGTTCTATACATCTGCAACATCAGACCCCAACAGTAGTCCCCTGCTTCTAGCCATCACCACAAATAAGTGAATCTGCTCCTCTCCATGGGGTTCTCACTGGGGTCCGCCCCTGGCATTTCCTCTTGGCACAAATGGGCATTGCCAAGTTGGCACCATGCCCATGCCAAACTGGCAGTGAAGGGGCAGCGTGGGGGCATTACCTGACCATGCCCCTCTCCCCCAAGGACTGTCCTCACCTTTATGTCCCAGCAGGGTAGTGGGGGCGGGGGGGAGGTATTTCCACCACAGGTTCACGTCTGGGTGAACCCATAGTAAACCGCACCGCTGTGAGGTCAGATGGGTGCAGCTTGGGTATTTGCCAATCCGTCAATGTACAGTGAAGGGTGTTAATTAATTGTAAATGTATTAAAATCAGGTTCACACATTAATACATTTAATCAATGCCCCCTCGCCATATATTGACGTTTTGGCGAATACCCAGTGTGAATGTGAACCTGATTACATTACTTGTGAAGGCTGTCAAAAATTGGAAGTTGCAATCTTATCGGCGAGATCCGTGACTCTCGGAGTTTCACCGAATTTGAGCCCCTGTCGACATTCCCACGGATGGTGAATGGAGGCTCAAGATCGCCCCTGTTGTAATTGAATTGTAATATACAATTCTCACCTGCATGACACTGTTAATGGATAATAGTCAATAAAATAGCTGTTGATGTGCTTGTATTGCCATGTGACAGAGTGGAAATGTGTATCTGAAAGTATTTTGGATAGAAAGTATAACAGGATATTACGCTTGTTCATCAGAGTACCAGTGAATTATAACCCTGAGGCATAACTCTGGCTGTTAAAACTCTGAGATCTGATTAATGTATTCCTGTCCATTATTGCAATGCAGTTTATTTGTCTCAGTCTCCAGAGATATTGTACTGGTTCCATTACTAAACACCAATCTCACTTCCTCCTAGTCTCTTATTTAGATCAAATTATTTCAACATCTTCCTGAATCAGAGATAAATCTAGTTCTTTTCAAAAGAAGTTAAGCAACATTAAAACAGCAAGTTCCCACAAACAAAAAAAGTGATAATGACTATATAACCTGTTTCTGATTGAGGAACAGAGAATTCCTTGATCTTCCTATCTTACAGCTATGAGGTGGAGATGCCAGTGTTGGACTGGGGTGGGCACAGTGAGAAGTCCCACAGCACCAGGTTAAAGCCCAAAAGGTTTATTTGGAATCACGAGCTTTCGGAGCACTGCTCCTTCATCAGGTGAGCGGAGGGTTGGGTTTACAAACAGGGCATATATAGACAGAGACACAATGGCAAGATAATGGTTGGAATGCGAGTCTTTACAGGTAATCAAGTCTTTACAGGTACAGATAGTCTTACAGCGGAATCTTCTACACCAGTGCAGAGAGTAAGTAGGCTCTTAGTTTAATGTTTCATATTCCAGCCTCACAGTTTACTGAAATGATTCATAGAGAAATACAAATCAGAAAAGCTTTTAAATTTCTGCTTGGTTCTTTAAACTGACCTAATGAGCGGTAAACGAGATCAAATGAGCTTCTCTTGGGGTCAATCATCACCCATGTGCAGACTAGGGTGGAGATCAGGGCGTCACTGCTATGGATCTGTCCTGCTCCCATCATTTACCCAAACAACACCTGGAAGTTCAACAGCAAGAAGATATTTTTGTCTCGAAGCGATTTTGACACTTGCTATCACATTGCAGCTTCTGTGTTACTTATCGATCAGAATTTCCAATTCCCTCAATTTCCAATTCTGCCAGCTATTGATAAATTTGCTGCAATTCTGGCTGTGCAGTCAGTATATTCCCTGACCTGTGATTGAACCGGACTGGGAAATTTAACAATACGGATTCCCAGTTACACAGAAACCACTGACAACACATTCTGCAGTCACAGCACAGCATTTCTGTCACGTAAATATTATACTTGCGTCCATTTCAATTTTGTCATTTGACATAATGCAGTGTTATAATGGAATTTAAAGAAAAAATATGCACATAATCACACTGTACAGCAGCGTGGGAGGAACACGTCAGTGTGGCATGTCAGTTGCCTCTCTTTACATTCTTTTCATGTTGTAAATTGTCAGACATGAAATAAATAACTCAGATCCGATTTCAGCAGGAAAGCAAGTTAGAAAGTTTAGAATTACCAGCCCTGGTCCTGGTTTGTTTGGTGAAATTAGGTCAGGCTCAAGGGGCTGAATGACCTCCTCCTGTTTCTTTGATCCTTGTGAAAGAATGGATTGCAGAGCAGGATTCGGGTGCCAGTTTCTGCTGCTCCACATTCACCAGCACCATGTAATCTGGGAGTGTTTGGAACTGGATTGTGATTCCACACTCCATTCTCTGGGTCACATTCTTTAATGGACAGGTGAGTGACACGGACAGCAGACTGTTAACACCTTAAACTCACAGTCTGCCACAATTGTCAAAGCTTTGGCAGAGTCATCCAAACTCAGAATGTTGACTCCATTATCTCTGCACAGATGCTGTCAGGCCTGCTGAGATTTTCCAGCATTTTCTGTTTCTGCACCTTGATTTAAGGAGTTGGGACTGACTAACGGATCTGCCAAATTGGAAGCCTACAGCATCAAATAATTCTGCATCGGATTTTCCACCAGGTAGACACAGAATCCACCCTATGGTCAATGAAGAAAATGTGTACCTGGATAATGACTGGGTGCAGATTTTGATTTGATTTATTTTTGTCATATTTTAGTATACAGTGAAAAGTATTGTTTTTTGCGCGCTATAAGAACATAAGAACTAGGAGCAGGAGTAGGCCATCTGGCCCCTCGAGCCTGCTCCGCCATTCAATAAGATCATGGCTGATCTTTTTGTGGACTCAGCTCCACTTACCCGCCCACTCACCATAACCCTTAATTCTTTTACTGTTCAAAACTTTATCTATCCTTGCCTTAAAAACATTCAATGAGGTAGCCTCAACTGCTTCACTGGGCAGGGAATTCCACAGATTCACAACCCTTTGTGTGAAGAAGTTCCTCCTCAACTCCGTCCTAAATCTGCTCCTCCTTATTTTGAGGCTATGCCCCCGAGTTCTAGTTTCACCCGCCAGTGGAAACAACTTCCCTGCTTCTATCTTATCTATTCCCTTCATAATCTTATATGTTTCTATAAGATCTCCCTTCATTCTTCTGAATTCCAATGAGTATAGCCCCAGTCTACTCAGTCTCTCCTTATAAGCCAACCCTCTCAACTCCGGAATCAACTAGTGGATCTCTGCACCCCCTCCAGTGCCAGTATATCCTTTCTCAAGTAAGGAGACCAAAACTGTACACAGTACTCCAGGTGTGGCCTCACCAGCACCTTATACAGCTGCAACATAACCTCGCTGTTTTTAAACTCCATCCCTCTAGCAATGAAGGACAAAATTCCATTTGCCTTCTTAATTACCTGTTGCACCTGCAAACCAACTCCTTGAGATTCCTGCACAAGGACACCCAGGTCCCTCTGCACAGCAGCATGCTGCAATTTTTTACCATTTAAATAATAGTCCATTTTGCTGTTATTCCTACCAAAATGGATGGCCTCACATTTACCAACATTGTACTCCATCTGCCAGACCCTCGCCCACTCACTTAGACTATCTATATCCCTTTGCAGACTTTCAGCGTCCTCTGCACACTTTGCTCTGCCACTCATCTTAGTGTCATCTACGAATTTTGACACACTACACTTGGTCCCCAACTCCAAATCACTGATCCCTGAGGCGCACACTCGTCACTGATACAAAGCATACGGTACATACAGAAGATGTGGTGATGCCGGCATTGGACTGGGGTGGGCAGGTGGGCACAGTAAGAAGTCTCACAACACCAGGTTAAAGTCCAACAGGTTTATTTGGAATCACAAGCTTTTGGAGCACTGCTCCAGTGACCCCACTCACCTGATGAAGGAGCAGCGCACTGAAAGCACGTGATTCCAAATAAACCTGTTGGACTTTAACTTGGTGTTGTGAGACTTCTTATTGCATACATAGAGAAAGGAGAGAGTGCAGAATGTCGTGTTACAGTAATAGCTAGGGTGTAGAGAAAGATCAACTTAATGGAAGGTAGGTCCATTCAGTTTCTCAGTATTTTGACATGTATCTTCAACATGGCAACGCGAGTCACAATGATCAAACAAACCGTGTGACCAGCTTAGACAGATAATTTTAAAAAATCATTGAAGCAATTCTTCAACACAAGCCCAGACATGAAGGCCTCAGTATTCTTTGGTCACTTGCCTCAAGTTAACCTATTTACGAGGTGCAAAGCTGAGCAAAGGCTATTTATTACACCAGATATCTCACTCTCTTCCATTGGCAAAGAAATCCCAAAGCTGAGAATCAGCGCCAGCCTTCACAGGCCCAATAGGCCAGGGAGCCTCTCTCTGGGCCAGCCTAGGACGGGCATAAATATTGCTAAAATCTGTAAACAAGGTGGGAGGGTTCCATGGTCATTGAATCACAGAACGTTTATTGCACAGAAAGAAGCCACTCTGCCCATCGTGTCTGCACTGGACTAAAAATGAACGACGCAGCTTATTTCCACTTTCCAGCATTTGGTCCATAGCTCTGCAGGTTACAACACCTGGTGCAAATCCAGAAACATTTTCAATGAGTTGAGGGTTTCTGCCTCTAATGCCCATTCAGACAATGAGTTCCAGATCCCCATAACCATCTGGAATTTCTCAGCTCCCCTGTAATCTTGCTCCTAATCACTTTAAATCTATGCCCTCTAGTCAGCGACCTCTCTGCTCTGGTAAATAGGCCCTTCTCATCCACTCTACCCAGGCCCCTCACAATTGTGTATATCTCAATCTAATCTCCCCTCAGCCGCCTCTGTTCCAAGGAAAACTACCACAGCCTATCCAATCTTTCCTCAGAGCTCCAATTCCAGTGCAGGCAACATCCTTGTAAATTTCCTCTGCACCCTCTCTCATGCAATGACATCCTTTCTGTAATACAAAGAACAAAGAACAATACAGCACAGGAACAGGCCCTTCGGCCCTCCAAGTCCACGCCGCTCCCTGGTCCAAACTAGACCATTCTTTTGTATCCCTCCATTCCCACTCCGTTCATATGGCTATCTAGATAAGTCTTAAACGTTCCCAGTGTGTCCGCCTCCACCACCTTGCCCAGCAGCGCATTCCAGGCCCCCACCACCCTCTGTGTAAAATACGTCCTTCTGATATCTGTGTTAAACCTCCCCCTCCCTCACCTTGAACCTATGACCCCTCGTGAACGTCACCACCGACCTGGGAAAAAGCTTCCCACCGTTCACCCTATCTATGCCTTTCATAATTTTATACACCTCTATTAGGTCACCCCTCATCCTCTGTCTTTCCAGTGAGAACAACCCCAGTTTACCCAATCTCTCCTCATAACTAAGCCCTTCCATACCAGGCAATATCCTGGTAAACCTCCTCTGTACTCTCTCTAACACCTCCACGTCCTTCTGGTAGTGTGGCGACCATCTGCCATTTCTTTGCCCAAATTTCCAGCCTATCTATTTCCTTCTGTAGCCTCTGACAATGTTCCTCACTATCTGCAAGTCCAGCCATTTTCGTGCCGTCCGCAAACTTACTGATCACCCCAGTTACACCTTCTTCCAGATCGTTTATATAAATCACAAACAGCAGAGGTCCCAATACAGAGCCCTGCGGAACACCACTAGTCACAGGTATCCAGCCGGAAAAAGACCCTTCTACTACCACCCTCTGTCTTCTGTGACCAAGCCAGTTCTCCACCCATCTAGCCACCTCCCCCTTTATCCCATGAGATCCAACCTTTTGCACCAACCTACCATGAGGGACATCCACGGCCCTTCCCTCGTCAACCATTCTAGTCACTTCTTCAAAAAACTCCACCAGGTTAGTGAGGCATGACCTCCCTCTCACAAAACCATGCTGACTATCGTGAATGAGTTTATTCCTTTCTAAATGCGCATACATCCTATCTCTAAGAATCCTCTCCAACAACTTCCTACCCTTCTTAAATAACGGGACCACATTAGCTATCCTCCAATCCTCTGGGACCTCACCTGTGTCCAGTGACGAGACAAAGATTTGCGTCAGAGGCCCAGCGATTTCATGTCTCGTCTCCCTGAGCAGCCTTGGATAGATTCCATCAGGCCCTGGGGATTTGTCAGTCTTTATATTCCCTAAAAAGCCTAACACTTCCTCCCTTGTAATGGAGATTTTCTCTAACGGGTCAACACTCCCCTCCGAGACACTCCCAGTCAACACATCCCTCTCCTTTGTGAATACCGACGCAAAGTATTCATTTAGGATCTCCCCTACTTCTTTGGGCTCTAAGCATAATTAGAACTGCACACACAACACAAATTGTTCTAGCTTTAATATTTTACATAGCTCCAGCATAACCTCCCTGCTCTGATATTCTCTACCTCAGTTAATAAATGAAAGAACATAGAACATAGAACATAGAAAGCCACAGCACAAACAGGCCCTTCGGCCCACAAGTTGCGCCGATCACATCCCCACCTCTAGGCCTATCTATAGCCCTCAATCCCATTAAATCCCATGTACTCATCCAGAAGTCTCTTAAAAGACCCCAACGAGTTTGCCTCCACCACCACCGACGTCAGCCGATTCCACTCACCCACCACCCTCTGAGTGAAAAACTTACCCCTGACATCTCCTCTGTACCTACCCCCCAGCACCTTAAACCTGTGTCCTCTCGTAGCAACCATTTCAGCCCTTGGAAATAGCCTCTGGGAGTCTACCCTATCCAGACCTCTCAACATCTTGTAAACCTCTATCAGGTCACCTCTCATCCTTCGTCTCTCCAGGGAGAAGAGACCAAGCTCCCTCAACCTATCCTCATAAGGCATGCCCCCCAATCCAGGCAACATCCTTGTAAATCTCCTCTGCACCCTTTCAATGGCTTCAACATCTTTCCTGTAATGAGGTGACCAGAACTGCGCGCAGTACTCCAAGTGGGGTCTAACCAGGGTCCTATAAAGCTGCAGCATTATCTCCCGACTCCTAAACTCAATCCCTCGATTAATGAAGGCCAGTACGCCGTACGCCTTCTTGACCGCATCCTCCACTTGCGAGGCCGATTTAAGAGTCCTATGGACCCGGACCCCAAGGTCCTTCTGATCCTCTACACTGCTAAGAATGGTACCCTTCATATTATACTGCTGCTTCATCCCATTGGATCTGCCAAAATGGATCACCACACACTTATCCGGGTTGAAGTCCATCTGCCACTTCTCCGCCCAGTCTTGCATTCTATCTATGTCTCGCTGCAACTTCTGACATCCCTCCAAACTATCCACAACACCACCTACCTTGGTGTCGTCAGCAAACTTACCAACCCATCCCTCCACTTCCTCATCCAGGTCATTTATGAAAATGACAAACAGCAAGGGTCCCAGAACAGATCCCTGGGGCACTCCACTGGTCACTGACCTCCATGCAGAGAAAGACCCCTCCACAGCCACTCTCTGCCTTCTGCAGGCAAGCCAGTTCTGGATCCACAAGGCAACAGCCCCTTGGATCCCATGCCCTCTCACTTTCTCAAGAAGTCTTGCATGGGGGACCTTATCGAACGATTCTATCTGCTTCTTAACCATCTTTATGGACCTGTCCTGCTACCTTCAGGGATCTGTGGACATTCACTCCATGGTTCCTCTACACTTCTCGGTGGGTTTCTGCCCACCTGACCAGTACATTAATATCCTCTAGCAATCCTTCTTACAATCTGTCATGCAGAAATTTTTGTGTCATCTGCAAATTTCTTGATCATTCCCTCAACATTAGTGTTCAAATCATTAAATCACAATAAGCAGGGGGCTAAGTACTGAGCCCTGCGGAACCTCACTGGAAATAGCCCTCCAGTCATAAAAACATCCATCAGCTATTACCCTTTGTTTCCTGCCACTGAGCCAGTTTTGTATCCAGTTTGCGACATTCCCCTGGATTCAATGGGCTTTTATTTTTTTAACCAGTCTGCCTTCTTAAAAGCCTTGCTAAAATCCACATAGATTACATCAACCACACTCCCCTCATCAACCCTCCTTGTTACTTCCTCAAAAAATGTAATCAAATTAGTGACTTCTCCTTAACAAATCAATGCTAATTCTCCTTGATTAATCCATGCCTTTTTAAGTGATAGTTGGTCCTGACTCTCAGAATCGATTCCAATAATTTGCCCACTACAGAAGTTAGACTTACTGGTCTGTAATTATTTGGTCCATCCCTCACTCCCTTTTTAAACAAGACAGAACTTCAATCCTCTGACACCTCACCTGAATCCAGTGAGGATTGGAAAATGATGGTCAAATCCTCCACAATTTCCTCCTGGCCTTCTTTAACAGCTTGAGGTACATTTCATCTGGCCCTGGTGATTGTCAAGGAAACTAATCCCTTTAAAAAATCCCTTTAATGCTTCCCCTCTTGCTATGTTTTTCATATCCAATGTTTACACTTCTCCTCAACTACGATATCTGCAATGCCCCCTCTTCTTTGAAGACAGACGCAAAATATTCATTAAAAACCTGAGGTGGGCATGGTGGCACAGTGGTTAGCACTGCTGCCTCACAGCGCCAGGGACCCAGGTTCAATTCCGGCCTTGGGTCACTGTCTGTGTGGAGTTTGTACGTTCTCCCCGTGTCTGTATGGGTTTCCTCCGGGTGCTCCGGTTTCCTCCACAGTCCGAAAGACGTGCTAGTTAGGTGCATTGGCCATGCTAAGTTCTCCCTCAGTGTACCTGAACAGGCCCAGAGTGTGGCGACTAGGGGATTTTTACAGTACCTTCATTGCAGTGTTAATGTAAGCCTACTGGTGCCACTAATAAATAAACTTCAAACTGATCCACATCTGCTGCACCACACATAGGCTATATTTTTGGTATTTTATAGCCCCTACTCTTTCCTTAGTTATCCTCTTACTCTTAACATACTGACATTCTTCTGGCCAATATTCTTTCTTGCCCTCTCTTTGCTTTCCTAATTTCCTTTTTGATTTCAGTCCTCTCAGCTTTCTATAGTTTTAAGTTCTCAGAGTCTGACATAAGCTTTCCTTTTCTGCCTTATCTTACTCTGACCTCCGGGGGCTCTAGAATTGGGCATCTCAGTCTTTTACTTTGTGGGAACATGTTCTGGACCCTTTGATTCTCCCTGTGGTAGCATGCCCCTAGAAGGGGCAAGGTCACTTGACCTATTTGGCCAATCAGGTCAAAGCGTGCAAATCCTCGAGTCGAATGTGGGTTTTCCTTGCTAGTTAGGAGTCTGCAGTCATGGAGTACGGTAGCTTTATATCATTCTCTGCATATAGTTACTTAATAAACTGTTCATTCACTAATCTACTTAGTGGTCACCCATCTTTGAAAGATACTCCATTCCCTTTGAATGTCTCCAACTGCTCTGACACTGATTTACCTTTAAATAACTTTCAAGTCCAGTTTTGCTTAATCACTCCTCAGTTTAGTAAAACTGGTCTTGCCCCAGTGTACAATTTTAATGCCTGTTGGTCCAGTTCCATTATTATGTTAAAACTGAATTATGATCGCTACCACCAAAATGCTCCCCACCGTCATTCCTTCCAACTGGCCAGCTTCACTTCTTGTTGGTCCCTTGAAGGTGAGAAGCAGAACATCTCGTGGGCTGGACATTGGCCCAAAGGAGAGTTCCTCCTTGCTCATTCCCACAGCCATTGAACCCTGTGTAGTTCTCTTGTCTCCTGATTTCATGTGCAGGTTACTGGAAGGAAGTTGGTATCTGAGTTTGGATGATAAGTGAGCAGAAGTCAGGCATTTGCAGCACTCAAGGTAGCAGGAAGCCTCAGCGGGAAGGAGGACTACTGGGCTGGAAAGTTAAAGCCTTCGATTTATCGGCTCCTCTGAGACGTGTAAGAAATAAATATTGTTCGCGTGCCTTTTCTGAGAGCAACTTTCATAATGATTCCACTCTTTCTCCACCTCCAATGCCATATTACCCTGTCCGCCTACATCTACTCGACTGTGACAAACAAATACATTTCCAGTGAGATCATCCTTTCACAGCTTCCTAGCGCAACTAAAATTATGCAATTTACAGGAACCAAAATTAAATACATTTATGAAACCAGTTCATATTTTATCTAATAATAGGTTTAATTCACACTTTCATGCACAGATAGAGAGATGTAATTTTTATAAAAGGGGAGGGTTTCTTCAAACTGTCTTAACTCTAGTGCAAAAGAGATGCCCCATAGAAATTAATTGTGTTATTATTAACCTTCCAGTTCAGTCCAAATTAAAAATCGTGTTATGTAACAAACAGGTGATCAAGAACCACATTCAATGTTCCTTGGGGGAATACAGGAGCTATGTACTGCATTAGTTGGAGTGTCAATTCTACCTTTGGGAAGTGATCACACAGCATTGAAGATCGGTAATTACAGAACAGAAACAGGCCTAACTGCTCCGTGCTGGTGTTTCTGCTCTCCACCAGCCTCCTCCCACCTCTCTTCATCTCATCCTATCAGCATATCCTTCTTTTCCTTTTTCCTCATGTTTATATCCAGTTTTTCCTGAAATGTATCTATACTATTTACCTCAACGACTCCCTGATGCTGTCAGACCTGCTGAGTTTTTCCAGCATTTTTTTAATTTCAGATTTCCAGCATCGTCAGTATTTTGCTTTGATTTCAGTGTTTAATCTCGGCCACTTCTCTTCCAGGAATGCCAACCTTGAAGAAGTCCTGTTCCTCTCTCCAAAGGGATTTCCGTTTGTCCCTTTTACCATGTTCAGCTTCATTGCTTTCCATTTCAGTCTTGGTGTTTGACAAGGTGTTTACCAAAACTCACTTTCACACTCATATTTCCTTCCATCTGTCTCCGTCTCACCCCAACTCAAGTTCCATCCCTCATGTTTTGAATCCACCTCGGGTTACAGCTATCTCCAGGATATACAACGTTCCTCGGACTGCTGTTTTCACCACATCCTGAGATCCACACTCAGTGCCAGGCGCTGCCAGATGCACACCCTCGATATCTCTCTCCAGCAGCACCGACTCACTCTTTCTCAAAGCTGTCCATGTCCCAAGTCCCATTTTATCTTTCATCTCATCTGTCGCCTCAACAAGAAATATTTTCTCTTCCTTCCGCATTAACAAACGCAAGTTCCAATAATTTACTGATACCAACAGTCATCCAGGACCCTCCACACCTTCCTGTCCCTCTGACCCCATTCCTCCTTCCAATCCCAGCTATGCCCTCTGACCTTCCCCTCTCTGATGCTGAATGCCCCGGACTCAGCTTTAACCCCTTTACACCCTCGCCTCAATGAATTCCGGGCTCAGCACCATGCTGAAGTATTCTTCCGTTACCTTTGTCTCCATGTTCACTGCTTTGAACATAGAACATAGAACAGTACAGCCCTTCGGCCCTTGATGTTGTGCCGAGCTTTATCTGAAACCAAGATCAAGCTATCCCACTCCCTATCATCCTGGTGTGCTCCATGTGCCTATCCAATAACCGCTTAAATGTTCCTAAAGTGTCTGACTCCACTATCACTGCAGGCAGTCCATTCCACACCCCAACCACTCTCTGCGTAAAGAACCTACCTCTGATATCCTTCCTATATCTCCCACCATGAACCCTATAGTTATGCCCCCTTGTAATAGCTCCATCCACCCGAGGAAATAGTCTCTGAACGTCCACTCTATCCGCCTTATCATCTTATAAACCTCTATTAAGTCGCCTCTCATCCTCCTCCGCTCTAAAGAGAAAAGCCCCAGCTCCCTCAACCTTTCCTCACCTTTGAGCAGGATTTCTCCCCCGTTCAATGGATCCTGTCAGCCACCTCCAGTATTCTCCCTCTATTCCGACCCCTCCCTCCGGCCTCTTACCTGTTTGTATTCTTTTCAATGAGAATTGTCGGTGCGACATCAGCCATCTCAATTTCTCTGCCTCTCTCACCCACTCTAACCTGTCTACCTCTGAACTTGCTGCACTCTGATCTCTCAAGTCCAAACCTGACTTTGTTACCAAATCTGCCGACAAGAATGGTGCCTTTGTTTTCTGGTGCACTGACTACCTTGCAGAGGCTGAGTGCCAACTCTCAGACACTTCTTCCTACCTCCTTTGAACCATGACCACACATCAAACCACTGTTTCCAGGACTGTCACTGACCTCATCTCCTCAGGAGATTTTCCCTCCACAGCTTCCAACCTCATAGTCTCCCAACCCTGGACAGCCCGCTTCTACCTCCTTCCCAAAATCCACAAACAGGACTGCCGTGGTAGACCCGTTGTATCAGCCTGTTCCTGCCCCTCGGAACTCATTTCTACCCAATCTCGACTCCATTCTCATTCCCCTTGTCCAGTCGCTTCCCAGTTACATTTGTGATTCCTCAGGTGTAATGTTACATCAACTATTTTAGGTTTTCTAGCCTTAATTGCCTCCTCTTCACAATGGATGTCCAATCCCTCTACATGGACGGTACAGTGGTTAGCGTTGCTGCCTCAGCACCAGGGACCCGGGTTCAATTCCAATCTTGGGTCACTGTCTGTGTGGGTTTTGCACGTTCTCTCTGTGTCTGCGTGGGTTTCCTCCGGGTGCTCCGGTTTCCTCCACACAGTCCAAAGATGTGCCGGTTAGGTGGATTGGCCAGGTTAAATTGCCCCTTAGTGTCAGGGGGACTAGCTAGAGTAAATATGTGGGGCTACAGGGATAAGGGCTGGGTAGGATTATGGTCGGTGCAGATTTGATGGGCCAAATGTGCAGGAGGGAGGGGTTCAGGTACTTAAGCAATTGGGGCTCGTACTGGGGAAGGTGTGACCTCTATGAGAAGGATGGTCTACACCTTAATCAGAAGGGGACCAATATCCTGGGGGGTAAATTTGCTAAGGCCATGCAGGGAGGTTTAAACTGATTCGGGGGGGGGGAGGGATCCTGAGTAGTGGGGCTGAAAGTGAGGGATGCATGGATGGGGACTGCAATGCACGGCATTGCAGAGGTGGGGTGGAGCAGGGTTTGAAATGTGTATACTTCAATGCCAGGAGTATTCGCAATAAAGTGGGTGAACTTGCAGCGTGGATCAGTACCTGGGACTTCGATGTTGTGGCTATTTCAGAGACATGGATAGAGCAGGGGCAGGAATGGATGCTGCAGGTCCCGGGGTTCAAATGTTTTAGTCGAAGTAGGGAAGGAGGTAGAAGAGGGGGAGGGGTAGCATTATTGGTCAGAGATTGTATCACAGTGTCAGAGAGGAGGTTTGATGAGGACTTATCTGTTGAGGTAGTATGGGCGGAGATTAGAAATAGGAGAGGAGAGGTCACCCTGTTGGGAGTCTTTTATAGACCTCCTAAAAGTTCTAGAGAGGTTGAGGAAAGGATTGCGGAGTCAATCCTGCTTAGGAGTGAAAGTAATAGGGCAATTGTTATGGGGGATTTTAACTTGACTAATATTGACTGGAATTGTTATAGCTCTAGCTCGTTAGAGGGGTCAGTTTTTGTTCAAAGCGTGCAGGAAGGTTTTTTGACTCAGTATGTAGACAGGCCAACTAGAGGTGAGGCTATATTGGATCTGGTGCTGGGAAATGAGCCAGACCAGGTGCTAGACTTGGAAGTTGGTGTGCATTTTGGTGATAGTGACCACAATTCGGTTACGTTCACCTTAGTGATGGAAAGGGATAGGCATGAACCTCGGGCCAGTGGTTTTAGCTGGGGGAAGGGTAATTATGAGGCTATTAGGAGAGAATTAGGAAACATAGGTTGGACTAGGAGATTACAGGGACTGGGAACGTCCGACATGTGGAGTTTTTTCAAGGAGCAGCTACTGCGAGTCTGTGATAGGTATGTCCCTGTCAGGCAAGGAGGAATTGGTAGGGCTAGGGAACCGTGGTGCACCAAAAAAGTTTCTTTGTTGGTTAAAAAGAAAAAGGAGGCTTATGTTCGGATGAGACGTGAGCACTCGGGTAGTGCACTAGAAAGCTTTAGATTGGCTAAGAGGGAGTTGAAGAGCGAGCTTAGAAGGGCTAAAAGGGGACATGAGAAGACTTTGGCGGATAGGGTTAAAGAGAATCCTAAGGCGTTCTATAGGTATGTCAAGAACAGAAGGTTGGTTAGGGCAAGTTTAGGGCCAGTTATAGATGGCAGAGGGAAGTTATGTGTGGAACCGGAGGAGATTGGTGAAGCATTGAACCAATATTTCTCTTCGGTGTTCACGCAAGGGGACATGAATATAGCTGAGGAGGACACTGGGTTGCAGGGGAGTAGAATAGACAGTATTACAGTTGATAAGGAGGATGTGCAGGATATTCTGGAGGGTCTGAAAATAGATAAATCCCCTGGTCCGGATGGGATTTATCCAAGGATTCTCTGGGAGGCAAGAGAAGTGATTGCAGAGCCTCTGGCTCTGATCTTCAGGTCGTCGTTGGCCTCTGGTATAGTACCAGAAGATTGGAGGTTAGCGAATGTTGTCCCATTGTTTAAGAAGGGGAACAGAGACTTCCCCGGGAATTATAGACCGGTGAGTCTCACTTCTGTTGTCGGCAAGATGTTGGAAAAAATTATAAGGGATAGGATTTATAGTTATTTGGAGAGTAATGAATTGATAGGTGATAGTCAGCATGGTTTTGTGGCAGGTAGGTCGTGCCTTACTAACCTTATTGAGTTTTTTGAGAAAGTGACCAAGGAGGTGGATGGGGGCAAGGCAGTGGACGTGGTATATATGGATTTTAGTAAGGCGTTTGATAAGGTTCACCATGGTAGGCTTCTGCAGAAAATGCAGATGTATGGGATTGGGGGTGATCTAGGAAATTGGATCAGGAATTGGCTAGCGGATAGGAAACAGAGGGTGGTGGTTGATAGTAAATATTCATCATGGAGTGCGGTTACAAGTGGTGTACCTCAGGGATCTGTTTTGGGGCCACTGCTGTTTGTAATATTTATTAATGATCTGGATGAGGGTATAGTTGGGTGGATTAGCAAATTTGCTGATGACACCAAAGTCGGTGGTGTGGTAGACAGTGAGGAAGGGTGTCGTAGTTTGCAGGAAGACTTAGACAGGTTGCAAAGTTGGGCCGAGAGGTGGCGGATGGAGTTTAATGCGGAGAAGTGTGAGGTAATTCACTTTGGTAGGAATAACAGATGTGTTGAGTATAGGGCTAACGGGAGGACTTTGAATAGTGTGGAGGAGCAGAGGGATCTAGGTGTATGTGTGCATAGATCCCTGAAAGTTGGGAATCAAGTAGATAAGGTTGTTAAGAAGGCATATGGTGTCTTGGCGTTTATTGGTAGGGGGATTGAATTTAGGAGTCGTAGCGTTATGTTGCAACTGTACACAACTCTGGTGCGGCCGCACTTGGAGTACTGTGTGCAGTTCTGGTCCCCACATTACAGGAAGGATGTGGAGGCTTTGGAGAGGGTGCAGAGGAGGTTTACCAGGATGTTGCCTGGTATGGAGGGGAGATCCTATGAGGAGAGGCTGAGGGATTTGGGATTGTTTTCGCTGGAAAGGCGGCGGCTAAGAGGGGATCTTATTGAAACATATAAGATGATTAGAGGTTTAGATAGGGTGGATAGTGATAGCCTTTTTCCTCTGATGGAGAAATCCAGCACGAGGGGGCATGGCTTTAAATTGAGGGGGGGTAGTTATAGAACCGATGTCAGGGGTAGGTTCTTTACCCAGAGGGTGGTGAGGGATTGGAATGCCCTGCCAGCATCAGTAGTAAATGCGCCTAGTTTGGGGGCGTTTAAGAGATCCGTAGATAGGTTCATGGACGAAAAGAAATTGGTTTAGGTTGGAGGGTCACAGTTTTTTTTTTTTTTTTTAACTGGTCGGTGCAACATCGTGGGCCGAAGGGCCTGTTCTGCGCTGTAATGTTCTATGTTCTATGTTCTAAATGGCCTCCTTCTGCACTGCAGGGATTCTATGTCCATCCCCCACCAGGATGGTCTGCGGGCTCTCCGCTTCTTCCTCAAGCTGTAGCCTGAACAATCCCCGTCCATCCCCGCTCCTCCGCCTGGTTGACACATTCTCACTCAAATTCTCCTTTAACTTTTCTCACTTCCTGCAAATAAACGGTGTGGCTATGGTATGGGCTTGGGCCCCGGTGTGCCTGTCTCTTTGTGGTTATGTAGAACTCTCCTTGTTTCAGAGCTACTCAGGCCGTCTCCTACAGTTCTTTACCGTAACATTGCCGGCTGTATTGGTGCAGCTTCATGCTCTCGTCTGGACCTGGAAAAATTTATCAATATTGCTTCCAATTTCCATCCCTCCTTCCCCTTCACATGGTCCATCACTGATACTGTCCTTCCTTTACCACACTAACTCCATTTCCAGTGATAGACTGATCACCAATGTTCATTACAAACTCACCAACTCCCAAAGCTACCTCGACTACAACTCCTCACACCCAGCTCCCCGTGGGGCCTCCATCCGCTCCTCACACCCAGTGCCCCATGGGGCCTCCATCCGCTCCTCACACCCAGTGCCCCGTGGGGCCTCCATCCGCTCCTCACACCCAGCTCCCTGTGGGGCCTCCATCCGCTCCTCACACCCAGTGCCCCATGGGGCCTCCATCCGCTCCTCACACCCAGTGCCCCGTGGGGCCTCCATCCGCTCCTCACATCCAGTGCCCCGTGGGGCCTCCATCCGCTCCTCACACCCAGTGCCCTGTGGGGCTCCATCCGCTCCTCACACCCAGTGCCCCGTGGGGCTCCATCCGCTCCTCACACCCAGTGCCCCGTGGGGGCTCCATCCACTCCTCACACCCAGTGCCCCGTGGGGGCTCCATCCACTCCTCACACCCAGCTCCCTGTGGGGGCTCCATCCGCTCCTCACACCCAGCTCCCTGTGGGGGCTCCATCCACTCCTCACACCCAGTGCCCCGTGGGACCTCCATCCACTCCTCACACCCAGTGCCCCGTGGGGGCTCCATCCACTCCTCACACCCAGCTCCCTGTGGGGGCTCCATCCGCTCCTCACACCCAGCTCCCTGTGGGGCCTCCATCCGCTCCTCACACCCAGTGCCCCGTGGGGCCTCCATCCGCTCCTCACACCCAGCTCCCTGTGGGGGCTCCATCCGCTCCTCACACCCAGTGCCCTGTGGGACCTCCATCCGCTCCTCACACCCAGTGCCCCGTGGGGCCTCCATCCGCTCCTCACACCCAGTGCCCCGTGGGGCCTCCATCCACTCCTCACACCCAGTGCCCTGTGGGGGCTCCATCCGCTCCTCACACCCAGCTCCCTGTGGGGCCTCCATCCGCTCCTCACACCCAGTGCCCTGTGGGACCTCCATCCGCTCCTCACACCCAGTGCCCCGTGGGGGCTCCATCCGCTCCTCACACCCAGTGCCCTGTGGGGGCTCCATCCGCTCCTCACACCCAGTGCCCTGTGGGACCTCCATCCGCTCCTCACACCCAGTGCCCCGTGGGGCCTCCATCCGCTCCTCACACCCAGCTCCCTGTGGGGCCTCCATCCGCTCCTCACACCCAGTGCCCCGTGGGGGCTCCATCCGCTCCTCACACCCAGTGCCCTGTGGGGGCTCCATCCGCTCCTCACACCCAGCTCCCTGTGGGACCTCCATCCGCTCCTCACACCCAGCTCCCTGTGGGGGCTCCATCCACTCCTCACACCCAGTGCCCCGTGGGGGCTCCATCCACTCCTCACACCCAGCTCCCTGTGGGGCCTCCATCCACTCCTCACACCCAGTGCCCCGTGGGGCCTCCATCCACTCCTCACACCCAGCTCCCTGTGGGACCTCCATCCGCTCCTCACACCCAGTGCCCCGTGGGGCCTCCATCCACTCCTCACACCCAGTGCCCCGTGGGACCTCCATCCACTCCTCACACCCAGTGCCCCGTGGGGGCTCCATCCACTCCTCACACCCAGTGCCCCGTGGGGGCTCCATCCACTCCTCACACCCAGTGCCCCGTGGGGGCTCCATCCGCTCCTCACACCCAGTGCCCCGTGGGGCTCCATCCGCTCCTCACACCCAGCTCCCTGTGAGGCTCCATCCACTCCTCACACCCAGCTCCCTGTGGGGCCTCCATCCACTCCTCACACCCAGCTCCCTGTGGGGGCTCCATCCGCTCCTCACACCCAGCTCCCTGTGGGGCCTCCATCCGCTCCTCACACCCAGCTCCCTGTGGGGCCTCCATCCGCTTCTCACACCCAGTGCCCCGTGGGGCCTCCATCCACTCCTCACACCCAGTGCCCCGTGGGACCTCCATCCGCTCCTCACACCCAGTGCCCCGTGGGGGCTCCATCCGCTCCTCACACCCAGCTCCCTGTGGGGGCTCCATCCGCTCCTCACACCCAGCTCCCTGTGGGGCCTCCATCCGCTCCTCACACCCAGCTCCCTGTGGGGCCTCCATCCACTCCTCACACCCAGTGCCCCGTGGGGCCTCCATCCACTCCTCACACCCAGTGCCCTGTGAGGCTCCATCCGCTCCTCACACCCAGTGCCCTGGGGGGCCTCCATCCGCTCCTCACACCCAGTGCCCCGTGGGGGCTCCATCCGCTCCTCACACCCAGTGCCCCGTGGGGCCTCCATCCACTCCTCACACCCAGCTCCCTGTGAGGCTCCATCTCATTCTCCCCATTTCTGCATCTCTGATGATGCCACCTTCAATAAAGGATTCGCGCAGCCCACAAGCATGACCCCAATTTTTCATCGCTTGCCATTTCAACTCAGCACCTTGCTCCCATGTCCACATGTCGATCCTCAGCGCACTGCATTGCTCCAGTGAAGCCCAACGCTAACTAGAAGAACAACACCTCATTTTCTGATCAGGCACATTACAGCCCACAGGATTCAACACTGAGTTCAACAACTTTAGACTATGACCTTTCTGCTCCATCTTGACCCATTTTTAAAATCCAAAATCCTTTTTGCCGAAATTGCGAGACTATCATAGAATCCCTACAGTGCAGAAGGAGGCCATTCAGCCCATTGAGTCTGCATCGACAACAATCCCACCCAGGCTCTATCCCCACAACCCCATGCATTTACCCTAGCTAATTGCCCTGACACTAAGGGGCAATTTAGCATGGTCAATCCACCTAACCCACACATCTTTGGACTGTGGGAGGAAACCGGAGTACCCGGAGGAAACCCACACAGACACGGGGAGAATGTGCAAACTCCACACAGACAGTGACCCGAGCCGGGAATCGAACCCAGGTCCCTGGCATTGTGAGGCAGCAATGTTAACCACTGTGCCACTCTGTCACAGCCTAGTCAAGCAACAGCCTGACATAGTCACACTCAAGGAATCATACTTTACAGATACAACCATCACCATTCTTGGGTATGTCCAATCCCATTAACAGGACAGACCCACCAGAGGTGGTGGCACAGTGGCATACAGTTGGATGGGCGTTGCCCTGGGAGTTCTCCACATCAACTCTGATGTCTCACAGCATCAGATTAAACATGGGCAAGGCAAACTCCTGAAAGTAACATTTGCACCACACCAGTGCCAGGCAGTGACAATCTCTAACAAATGAGGATCCAACCATCTCCCCATGATATTTAACAGCAATATCATCACTGAATCTTCCACGATCAACATCCTTAGGGGGGTTACCATTGACCAGAAATGGAACTGGACCAGCCATATAAACACTGTGGCTACAAGAGCAGGCCAGAGGCTAGGAATTCTGTGGCAAGTAACTCACCTTCTGATTTCCCAAAGCCTGTCCACCATCTTCAAGGCACAAGTCAGAAGTGTGATGGAATACTCCTCACTTGCCTGAATAAATGTAACTCCAACAATACTCAGGAAGCTCAACACCATCCAGGTCAAAGGAGACCGGATGATTCAGACCTCATCCAGCCCCTGCAGCAGTCACTCCCTCCAGTGCCAATGCACAGTGGCAGCCGTGTGAACCATCCACAAGATACACTGCAGCAACTCACCAAGAGTCCTCAACAGCACCTTCCAAACCCATGACCACTATCAGCGAGGGACATGGACAACACCTACACCAATGAAAGAAACATCAACTCATTCTGGCAATAACAACACTTTGTGATTCTCAATGTACCTTGTGCCAAATGCTTTGCAAACGTAGTGGTTGTAATCTAAATTCGGCAGGAAATATGCGCAAAGCAAGCTCTAGACTACAGCAATGACCAGATAATTTTGTTTATTTACTGATGTTAGTTCAAAGCTAAATGTTAGCTCAGAAACCAGAGAAAACCACACTTACTCAAAAATAGTTGTGGTATCTTTTGTGCCTCTTGAGTCATAGTCATAGAGTCATAGAAGAACAGGCAGAGGCCATTCGGCCCTTCGAGCCTGCTCCACCATTCATCACAATCATCCAACTCAACAGCCTAATCCTGCTTTCTCCCCATAACCTTTGATCCCATTCGCCCCAAGTGCTATATCCAGCCCCCTCTTGAATACATTCAATGTTTTGGCATCAGCTACATCCTGTGGTAATGAATTCCACAGGCCCACCATTCTTTGGGTGAAGAAATGTCTCCTCACCTCCGCCCTTATTGGTCTACCCTGAATCCTCAGACTGTGACCCTTGGTTCTGGACTCCCCCCCACCATCAGGAACATCCTCCTTCCAGTCCTGTTAGAATTTTATAAGTCTCTATGAGATCCCCCCTCATTCGTCTGAGCTCCAGCGAAAACAATCCTAACCTAGTCAATCTCTCCTCATACATCAGTCCCGCCATCCCCGGAATCAGCCTGGGAAACCTTCGCTGCACTCCCTCGAGAGCAAGAACATCCTTCCTCAGAAAAGGAGACCAAAACTGCACACAATACCTCACCAAGACCCTGTATAATTGCAACAAGAGAAGCTTCAGTTTCATGTTTCATCAAAACGGCAGAAACGCTAACATTGTTATATTCCCTCAGTACTGACCCTCTGACAGTGCGGCACTCCCTCAGTACTGACCCTCTGACAGTGCGGCACTCCCTCAGTACTGACCCTCTGACAGTGCAGCACTCCCTCAGTACTGACCCTCTGACAGTGCGGCACTCCCTCAGTACTGACCCTCTGACAGTGCGGCACTCCCTCAGTACTGACCCTCTGACAGTGCGGCACTCCCTCAGTACTGACCCTCTGACAGTGCGGCACTCCCTCAGTATTGACCCTCTGGCAGTGCTGCAGTCCCTCAGTACTGACCCTCTGACAGTGCGGCACTCCCTCAGTACTGACCCTCTGACAGTGCTGCACTCCCTCAGTACTGACCCTCTGACAGTGCGGCACTCCCTCAGTACTGACCCTCTGGCAGTGCGGCACTCCCTCAGTACTGACCCTCTGACAGTGCAGCACTCCCTCAGTACTGACCCTCTGACAGTGCGGCACTCCCTCAGTACTGACCCTCTGACAGTGCGGCACTCCCTCAGTACTGACCCTCTGACAGTGCGGCACTCCCTCAGTACTGACCCTCTGACAGTGCGGCACTCCCTCAGTACTGAACCTCTGGCAGTGCGGCACTCCCTCAGTACTGACCCTCTGACAGTGCAGCACTCCCTCAGTACTGACCCTCTGACAGTGCGGCACTCCCTCAGTACTGACCCTCTGACAGTGCGGCACTCCCTCAGTACTGACCCTCTGACAGTGCGGCACTCCCTCAGTACTGACCCTCTGACAGTGCGGCACTCCCTCAGTACTGAACCTCTGACAGTGCGGCATTCCCTCAGTACTGACCCTCTGACAGTGCGGCATTCCCTCAGTACTGACCCTCTGACAGTGCGGCACTCCCTCAGCACTGACCCTCTGACAGTGCGGCATTCCCTCAGTACTGACCCACCAATTGTGGTGCATTTCAGTAAACTAAAGTATGGACAAGAGTTTATCAGGCCATTTGTCAGGAACTGAGAAACAGGGTTTTATGTTTCAGTTCCTCGAGTCTGTTCGATGATGTACTCGAAATCATTCTGGATGCATGATCTGTGAATAGGAATGGTTCGTAATCTTAAAACCAGCAAATTAACCAGTGCAAAACCCAACATGAGAAGCGTTCAAACCCTGGACTGTGCCTTTTTGGAGGCTTTTATTATTTTGATTGTTTCTCCACTTGTTCTGTACAGAATTCTATATTGTGAAGCTGTTATTCCTAACGGGACAGAGCTGGGCAGACAGACTGATTCTACTGTGAGTGTTTCAAAATTACAACAATTTATTCAAATTTTGTCCTTTTAAATTTACACTTAAAAATGTAATTTCTACTGAATCATGTATTCATTTGGTTTAACTTACTTATCTGCTTTATTCAGATGTGACGTGATTTATTGTGGGTTGCTGTGTTTTAATGTTGTTGTTTAACAGGATTTAGCCGGGACACTGGATGAGGGAGTTCAGTGTTAATGTACGTGTGGGATAACTGCAGTCCCACATCACAGTGATTGGTCAACTGCAAGAAATAGACAACCCACCACAGCAATTCGCTGACTCATTCCCAACATATTCTGCGACAAAGCAGTCATTTTATACCCACCCATTCTGACAGGAACATATTGAGTTGACATTGTATTGTGTCATACACTCGCTCGATAACCTGAGCAATAGACAGAATTCCATATATTAAACCATAAACAGGACATGTTAGCCCAGGAGTCTCAGTGATGTTTACATCTTCATGGCTACAATAGTGTGCATAATACAGTTGGGAAAAACTGATTTGGAGCAAGAACTAAGTTGTAACTAGTTTTCCACATGTCCCATTTTCTTTGCAATTCAAAAGGCTGTTCATTTTTTGGATTCGGATTTTTTCCATAAAACTGTTGTGACCCGACAATTTTTCCAGTATATTAATCTGATGCAGTTGGAGATTAATGGGTGGCATGGTAGCACAATAGTTAGCACTGCTGCCTCACAGCCTCGGGTCACTGTCTGTGTGGAGTCTGCACGTTCTCCCTATGTCGGTGTGGGTTTTCTCTGGGTGCTCCGGTTTCCCCCCACACTCCAAAGATGTGCAGATTAGGTTGGATTGGCCATGCTAAATTGTCCCTTAGTGTCAGCGAGACTAGCAGGATAAATACGTGGGATTATGGGGATAGTACCAGGGTGGGATTGTTGTCAGTGCAGGTTCGAAGGGCCAAATGGCCTCTTTCTGCACTGTAGGGATTCTATGATTCTATGAGAGTGTAGGGTCAGAAAAATACCATACTTGGCTCAAAAATACAACTAGCCTCGATACATTGAGATATATCATAACTCTCAACAAGGATATATTCCATTGAGAGATTAAGACTCTATGCGAAGGCTCTTCCGTGACTCATGAGGGAAGTTAGGATAGGATCAAATTGAAAGGAAAGACTTACAATGCTGCAAAGATTAATGGCAGCCCAGAAGATGAGGAAAAATGCAGAAACCAGCAAAAGATGACTAAAAACGTAACAGAGGAAGAAATTGGAGTATGAGAGAAAATCAGCCAGAAATATAAAAACAGACAATAAAAATTTCTGCAGGGATATAAAAAGGAAAAGATGAGCTGAAGTCCTTTAGAGGGTGAGACTGGAAATTTTAAAATGTAATTTATGGGATGTGGGCAGTACTGGCTGGCCAACCCGAATTGCCCTTGAGAAGGTGATGCACTATCAATCACGATACGAGGACTCCAGTGAGTGAGTGAAATAACAGGCTTTTATTCACAAAGAACAGGAGCACACCCTTGTAGCTAACCTGGCCCAGACTGAGGCGAGGAGGAGGAACCATCACCTTTATATCTCGCTCTGGTGGAAAGGGAGGAGTCTCAGGTGGAAAGGGAGGAGTCTCGGGCCAGGTGCAGCATGGGTGTGTCCAGGCATACACATGTAGTTACAGTGGGTCACCACATTCACCCACTCTTTAAAAAAAAGAGTCCGGCGGGGGTGGGTGGAACAATATATACAGAGGCATGAAGATATATATACAAGAGTCACGAAACTGAAGTAAGGTGTCGTCCCTTCACAGGTTCAGCCTGTCGGGGGGCTTGATCAGTCGCTGTGACCGCCGCAGTACCAGTTGAGGTGTTGTTTCCGATGGCAGGGTGAAACCGCTCGAATCCGCTGTCGTCCCTTCTGGTCGGGTCCTGCGTGGTGACTCCGGGGGCTCAGGCGAGCTGCGTACAAGGGGCAAAGATGTAAGCGGACCTGGTGCTACCTGAACAGAGGGGTTTAGGGGTGTGGGGTGGGGGGTCATAGTGGGCTCTGGGGCACCCGCCAGGTCCCGGATAGAGACCGTGTCCTCCCGCCCATCGTGGTATGCCACATAGGCATATTGGGGGTTGGTGTGGAGGAGCTGGACCTTTTCGACCAGGGGGTCCGACTTATGGGGTCGTACATGCCTCCGGAGCAGAACGGGGCCTGGGTACGCCAGCCACGACGGTAGTGCGATTCCCGAGGAGGACTTCCTCGGGAAAGCAAACATCCGCTCATGGGGGGTGGCGTTGGTGGCTGTGCACAGGAGGGACCGAATTGAATGTAGTGCATCGGGGAGGACTTCTTGCCAGCGGGAGACTGGAAGGCCTTTAGATCATAGCGCTAGTAAAACGGCCTTCCAGACTTGCGTTCTCCCTCTCTACCTGCCCGTTACCCCTGAGGTTATAGCTGGTAGTCCTATTCGAGGCTATGCCCTTGGAGAGCAGGTACTGACGCAACTCATCACTTATGAATGAGGATCCCCGGTCGCTGTGGATGTAGTTGGAGTAACCGAACAGGGTGAAGAGGCCGTGCAGGGCCTTGACGACTGTGGTCGAGGTCATGTCCGAGCAGGGAATGGCAAAAGGGAATTGGGAGTACTCATCTATCACGTTGAGGAAATAGATGTTGCGGTCAGAAGAAGGAAGGGGCCCTTTGAAATCAATGCTGAGGCGTTCAAAGGGGCGGGTGGCTTTTATGAGGTGTGCCCGGTCCAGCCGATAGAAGTGCGGCTTACATTCAGCGCAGACCGGACAGTGTCTGGTTATAGACCGGACGTCCTCGACAGAATAGGGCAGGTTACGGGCCTTAATAAAGTGGTAGAGCCTGGTGACCCCCGGGTGACAGAGGTCATTGTGGAGAGTCTGTAGTTGGTTAACTTGTGCACTGGCACATGTTCCGTGAGACAGAGCGTCCGGAGGCTCATTGAGCTTCCTGGGCCGGTATAAGATATCATAATTGTAGGTGGAGAGCTCAATCCTCCACCTCAGTATCTTATCATTCTTAATCTTGCCCTTCTGCGCGTTGTTGAACATAAAAGCCACCGAACGTTGGTCCGTGAGCAAGGTGAACCGTCGGCCAGCTCGGTAGTGGCGCCAGTGTCGCACTGCTTCGACGATGGCCTGAGCCTCCTTCTCGACCGAGTGTCGAATTTCCGAGCCTTGGAGGGTTCGTGAGAAGAAGGCTACGGGTCTGCCCGCCTGGTTGAGGGTGGCAGCCAGGGCGAAGTCAGACGCATCACTCTCCACCTGGAAGGGGATTGACTTGTCCACAACGTGCATCGTGGCCTTCGCGATATCTGCTTTGATGCGGTCGAAGGCCGAGCGGGCCTCTCCCGACAGGGGAAAAAGGATGAATTTGATAAGCGGACGGGCTTTATCCGCGTAATTAGGGACCCACTGGGTGTAGTATGAGAAGAAGCCCAGGCATCTCCTCAGTGCTTTAAGATTGGTGGGAAGGGGAAGCTCCAGGAGGGGGCGCATGCGGTCAGGATCGGGGCCGCTGACCCCGTTCTCCACTACATACCCCAGGATGGCGAGGCGGTGAGTGCGCTGTTTGGCTTCGAGGATGACTTTGCCCTGCAGACTTTTGCGTCGTGGCCTTTCTTTCCGTACCCAGAGCAGAACACCTCCCTTGCCGGCCAGTGTTGTCGGGGGTGCTTCCCCAGACCGCACAAATAGCACTTTGGGCCTGCAACAGACGCAGCAGTCGGGTTGTTGGTGGGGCGCTGTGTGGCATAAGTCTGTGGCTCTCCTAGGTACTGGGGTGGTAGTGGCCGTGAGGCCCATGATCGGGTACGTACGCCTCGAGGTTACGGGAGGCCACTTCTAGGGATTCAGCGCGTGTCCCAGTTTTTGATAGATCTAGCCCACCTTGTTCTAGCAGCCGCTGCCGAATGTAGTTGGACGCGATGCCCGTAACGTAGGCATCGCGGATTAAGTCCTCCGTGTACTGCGCGGCGGATACAGCCTTGCAGTTACAGGCCCTGCCGAGCGCACGTAGTTCGCGGAGAGCGGCCGTACGAAGGAATTTATTAAGGTTGGCGTCGTGGTCCTGCTGATCATGGCCACAGATGGTGACGTTATCCAGGTACGGGAAGGTGGCCCGCAGCCCGTTCTGGTCCACCATTCGGTCCATTTCACGCTGGAAGACCGAGACCCCATTGGTGACGCCGAAGGGAACCCTAAGAAAGTGGTAGAGGCGGCCATCCGCCTCGAAAGCCGTATATTTACGGTCCTCCGGGCGGATAGGGAGCTGGTGGTAGGCCGATTTGAGGTCAATCGTGGAGAACACCCGGTATTGCGCAATCCAATTGACCATGTCGGATATGCGCGGAAGGGGATACGCATCCAGCTGCGTGTACCGGTTGATGGTCTAACTGTAATTGATGACCATCCGGTGTTTCTCCCCAGTTTTACCACTACCACCTGCGCTCTCCAGGGGCTGGTGCTAGCCTCAATGATCCCTTCCTTCAGGAGCCGATGGACCTCGGACCTAATGAAGGTCCCGTCCCCCGCACTGTACCGTCTGCTCTTAGTGGCAATAGGCTTACACTCGGGGGTGAGGTGTTCGAATAGCAGTGGAGGGGTGACTTGGAGGGTTGAAAGGCTGCAAGTGGTGCACGGTGGGCAGTCTAGGAATTGTGGGTTGCAGATGGAGAGCGGGGGCAGAGGCCCGTTGTACTGCAACGTGACACTCCTAAGATGGGTCAGGAAATCGGGCCCCAGGAGTACGGGAGCGCAGAGGTCTGGCAGCACCAGGAGCTTAAAATTTTCGTACTCGGTCCCCCGAACCGTAAGGGTCACCACACAGTACCCGAGGACATCCACCGAGCGGGACTTTGAGGCCAAGGAAATTGTTTGCTTGACCTGCCGCACAGAAAGGGCGTAGCGGCGCACTGTATCAGGGTGGATGAAACTCTCCGTACTCCCGCAGTCAAACAAACAATTTCCCACGCGGCCGTTTGCCTGGATGTCCATCATGGACCTGGCGAGTCTGGTCCAGCTGGATCGCTGCCACCGTGGATCCTGGAGAATCATCGATCAGCGTCCAAAATGGCGGCTCCCTTTACTCACACGCGGCTGATGGCTTTCGGATTTTCGGTTCCCTCGGGTCGCACGCTGCGCTGTTTGGCTTCGAGGATGACTTTGCCCTGCAGACTTTAGCGTAGTGGCCTTTCTTTCCGTACCCAGAGCAGAACACCTCCCTTGCCGGCCAGCGTTGTCGGGAGTGCTTCCCCAGACCGCAAAAATAGCACATCGGACCTGCAACAGACGCAGCAGTCGGGTTGTTGGTGGGGCGCTGTGTGGCATAAGTCTGTGGCCCTCCTAGGTACTGGGGTGGTCGTGGTTGTGAGGTCCATGATGTCGCGTGATCGGGTGCGTACGCCTCGAGGTTACGGGAGGCCACTTCTAGGGATTCAGCGAGTGTCACAGTTTTTGATAGATCTAGCCCACCTTGTTCTAACAGGCGCTGCCGAATATAGTTGGATGCGATGCCCGTAACGTAGGCAACGCGGGTTAAGTCCTCCGTGTACTGCGCGGCGGATACAGCCTTGCAGTTACAGGCCCTGCCGAGCACCCGTAGTTCGCGGAGAAACTGTGCGCTTGATTCTCCCGGTCACTGTCTTCGAGTAGCCAGAAGGTGCCTGGCGTAGACTTCATTTGTCCGTTTGCTGTATTGGCTCTTTAGGAGCTCTAGCGCGTCCCTGTACGTCTCTGCGTCATGGATGGTGGCATAAACCATGTCGCTTACCTGGGCGTGGAGCACATGCAGCTTGTCTGCATCGGACCGGACGGTAGTGGAGGCTCTGAGGAAGGCTTCGAAGCACTTCAGCCAGTGATTGAAGCTGTTGGCGGCTCCCACAGCTTGCGGATCCAGGTTTAATGTATCAGGCTTTAGAAGTTGCTCCATTCTGTTTTTTTTCTTTGCGAATAAAATTGATGCACTATCAATCACGATACGAGGACTCCAGTGAGTGAGTGAAATAACAGGCTTTTATTCGCAAAGAACAGGAGCACACCCTTGTAGCTAACTTGGCCCAGACTGAGGCGAGGAGGAGGAACCATCACCTTTATACCTCGCTCTGGTGGAAAGGGAGGAGTCTCAGGTGGAAAGGGAGGAGTCTCGGGCCAGGTGCAGCATGGGTGTGTCTAGGCATACACATGTAGTTACAGTGGGTCACCACAGAAGGTACTGCTAATGGGAAACAAGGAAATGGCAGAGACTTTGAACAAGTATTTTCTATTTGTTGCCACAGTAGAAGACACAAAAACGATCCCAAGCATAGGAGAAAAGCAGAGGGTAAAAGGGGGAGATGACCTTAAAACACTCACCATCACTGGAGAAAATGTATTAGGAAAAGGAATGAGCCTAAAGGCTGACAATTCCCCTGGACCTGACATCCCAGGATCATAAAAGAAGTGGCAGCAAGGATAATGGATTGATTGTAATCTTCCATGATTCCCAAGATTCTGGAAAGGTCTCAGTAGATTGGAAAACCACAAATGTAAACTGCTCTATTCATTCAAGGAGGAGACAGAAAACAGGGAACGAGATGCCAGTTAGTCTCACAGTTATCATTGGGAAAGTTTTGATTTGAAACATAGAAAAACTACAACACAAAACAGGCCCTTCGGCCCCACAAGTTGTGCCGAACATATCCCTACCTTTTAGGCCTACCTATAACCCTCCATCCTATTAAGTCCCATGTACTCATCCAGGAGTCTCTTAAAAGACCCTATTGAGTTTGCCTCCACCACCACTGACGGCAGCCGATTCCACTCGCCCACCACCCTCTGTGTGAAAAACTTACCCCTAACATCTCCCCTGTACCTACCCCCCAGCACCTTAAACCTGTGTCCTCTCGTAGCAGACATTTCCACCCTGGAAAAAGCCTCTGAGAGTCCACCCGATCTATGCCTCTCAACATCTTATATACCTCTATCAGGTCTCCTCTCATCCTACGTCTCTCCAAGGAGAAAAGACCGAGCTCCCTCAGCCTATCCTCATAAGGCATGCCACTCAATCCAGGCAACATCCTTGTAAATCTCCTCTGCACCCTTTCAATCTTTTCCACATCCTTCCTGTAATGAGGCGACCAGAACTGAGCACAGTACTCCAAGTGGGGTCTGACGAGGGTCTTATATAGCTGCATCATTATCCGCGGACTCCTAAACTCAATCCCTCGATTGATAAAGGCTAGCACACCATAAGCCTTCTTAACCACCTCCTCCACCTGCGGGGCCGATTTTAGTGTCCTATGGACCCGGACCCCAAGGTCCTTCTGATCCTCTACTGTACTAAGAGTCTTTCCCTTTATATTGTACTCCTTCATCCCATTTGACCTGCCAAAATGGACCACTATGCATTTATCTGGGTTGACGTCCATCTGATTTGATTTATTATTGTCACATGTATTAACATACAGTGAAAAGTATTGTTTCTTGCGCACTATACAAGACAAAACATACCATTCATAGAGAAGGAAACGAGAGAGTGCAGAATGTAGTTTTACAGTCATAGCTAGGGTGTAGAGAAAGATCAACTTAATGCAAGGTAAGTCCATTTAAAAGTCTGACAACAGCAGGGAAGAAGCTGTTCTTGAGTCAGTTGGTACGTGACCTCAGACCTTTGTATCTTTTTCCCGAAGGAAGAAGGTGGAAGAGAGAATGTCTGGGGTGCGTGGGGTCCTTAATTATGCTGGCTGCTTTGCCAAGGCAGCAGGAAGTGTAGACAGAGTCAATGGATGGGAGACTGGTTCGCATACTGGATTGGGCTACATTCACGACCTTTTGTAGAACCTTGCGGTCTTGGGCAGAGCAGGAGCCCAATCCAAGTTGTGATACAACCAGAAAGAATGCTTTCTATGGTGCATCTGTAAAAGTTGGTGAGATGCGAGAATCTATTATTAAGGAGGTAGTAGCAGGATATTTCAAGAATTATAATACAATCAGGTACAGTCAACATAATGAAAAGAAAATCTCTGTGAATGTAACAAGCAGAGTGGGTAAAGGGGAATGAGTAGATGTAGTGTACTTGGATTTCCAAAAGGTATTTAACAAGGTGCCACATTCAATGTTAGTGCATAAGATGAGAGCTCATGTTATTGAGGGTGATGTATTAGCATAGATGGAGGACTGGCTAACAGGAAACAGAGTCAGGATAAATGGGTTATTTCAGGAGAGCAAATTAAAACTAATGGAGTGCCACAGGGATCAATATTTAACATAAGATCTAGGAGCAGGAGGAGGCAATTCAGTTCCTCGAGCCTGCTCCACCATTCCATACGATCATGGCTGATCTCATCTCAGCCTCAACTCCACTTCCCTGCCCGTTCTCCATAACCCTTCAGCCCATTACTAATTAAAAATCTGTCTATCTCCTCCTTAAATTTACTCAATGTCCCGGCATCCACCTCACTCTGGGGTAGTGAATTATACAGATTCACCACCCTTTAAAAGAAATAATTTCTCCACATCTCTGTTTTAAATCTGCTACCCCCTCTCCTAAAACTCTGACCTCTCGTTCTAGATTGCCCCACAAGAGGAAGCATCCATATTGGGATCTCAACTACTTACAATCTACATCAGTGACTTGGATGAAGGAAATGAACATAGAACATAGAACATTACAGCGCAGAACAGGCCCTTCGGCCCACGATGTTGCACCGACCAGTTAAAAAAAAACTGTGACCCTCCAACCTAAACCAATTTCTTTTCGTCCATGAACCTATCTACGGATCTCTTAAACGCCCCCAAACTAGGCGCATTTACTACTGATGCTGGCAGGGCATTCCAATCCCTCACCACCCTCTGGGTAAAGAACCTACCCCTGACATCGGTTCTATAACTACCCCCCCTCAATTTAAAGCCATGCCCCCTCGTGCTGGATTTCTCCATCAGAGGAAAAAGGCTATCACTATCCACCCTATCTAAACCTCTAATCATCTTATATGTTTCAATAAGATCCCCTCTTAGCCGCCGCCTTTCCAGCGAAAACAATCCCAAATCCCTCAGCCTCTCCTCATAGGATCTCCCCTCCATACCAGGCAACATCCTGGTAAACCTCCTCTGCACCCTCTCCAAAGCCTCCACATCCTTCCTGTAATGTGGGGACCAGAACTGCACACAGTACTCCAAGTGCGGCCGCACCAGAGTTGTGTACAGTTGCAACATAACGCTACGACTCCTAAATTCAATCCCCCTACCAATAAACGCCAAGACACCATATGCCTTCTTAACAACCTTATCTACTTGATTCCCAACTTTCAGGGATCTATGCACACATATACCTAGATCCCTCTGCTCCTCCACACTATTCAAAGTCCTCCCGTTAGCCCTATACTCAACACATCTGTTATTCCTACCAAAGTGAATTACCTCACACTTCTCCGCATTAAACTCCATCCGCCACCTCTCGGCCCAACTTTGCAACCTGTCTAAGTCTTCCTGCAAACTACGACACCCTTCCTCACTGTCTACCACACCACCGACTTTGGTGTCATCAGCAAATTTGCTAATCCACCCAACTATACCCTCATCCAGATCATTAATAAATATTACAAACAGCAGTGGCCCCAAAACAGATCCCTGAGGTACACCACTTGTAACCGCACTCCATGATGAATATTTACTATCAACCACCACCCTCTGTTTCCTATCCGCTAGCCAATTCCTGATCCAATTTCCTAGATCACCCCCAATCCCATACATCTGCATTTTCTGCAGAAGCCTACCATGGTGAACCTTATCAAACGCCTTACTAAAATCCATATATACCACGTCCACTGCCCTGCCCCCATCCACCTCCTTGGTCACTTTCTCAAAAAACTCAATAAGGTTAGTAAGGCACGACCTACCTGCCACAAAACCATGCTGACTATCACCTATCAATTCATTACTCTCCAAATAACTATAAATCCTATCCCTTATAATTTTTTCCAACATCTTGCCGACAACAGAAGTGAGACTCACCGGTCTATAATTCCCGGGGAAGTCTCTGTTCCCCTTCTTAAACAATGGGACAACATTCGCTAACCTCCAATCTTCTGGTACTATACCAGAGGCCAACGACGACCTGAAGATCAGAGCCAGAGGCTCTGCAATCACTTCCCTTGCCTCCCAGAGAATCCTTGGATAAATCCCATCCGGACCAGGGGATTTATCTATTTTCAGACCCTCCAGAATATCCTGCATATTGTAGTTAAATTTGCTGATGCTACAAGGATAGGTAGGAAAGCAAGCAAGGTGAGGAGGATATGAAGGGGCGATTTTACCATTGCACCCCGTGATGATTCTGGGCAAGGGGGTCGTGAACACAAAGATTGGACGGGTGGTTAACATTGAGGTATAGACAGAATGGTCAAATGGGCAGATAAGTGGCAGATGGCATTTAACACTGAAAAGTGAGAGATGTTACACTTTGGAAGGAGTAATTTAACAAGGAAGTACACAATGAATGGTAGGACACTAGGAAATTCTGTGGAACAAAAGGACCTTGGCGTGTTTGTCCACAGATCTCTGAAAGCAGAAGGGCAGGTTAGTAGGGTGGTGAGAAAGGCATATGGACTCTTGCTTTTATCAATCGAGGCATAGATTACAAAAGCAGGGAAGTCATGTTGGAACTTTGGTGAGGCCACAGCTGGAGCACTGTGTGCAATTCTGGTTGCCACATTATAGGAAGGATGTGATTGCACTGGAGGGGATGCAGAGGAGATTCACCAGGATGCTGCTTGGGATAGAACACTTAAGTTATGAAGAGAGGTTGCATAGGCTTGGGTTGTTTCCATTGGAGCAGAGAAGACTGAGGGACGACCTAATTGAGGACAAGATTATGAGAGACATGGACAGAGTGGATAAGGAGCAGCTGTTCTCCTTAGTTGAAGGGTCAGTCATGAGGGGGCATAGGTTCAAGGTGAGGGGCCGGAGGTTTAGGGGGGATGTGAGGAAAAACCTTTTTACCCAGAGGGTGGAGAGAGTCTGGAATGCGCTGCCCGGGAGGGTGGTGGAGGCGGGATGCCTCACATCCTTTAAAAAGTACCTGGATGAGCACTTGGTACATCATAACATTCAGGGCTATGGGCCAAGTGCTGGCAGATGGGGTTAGGTGGGAGTTCAGGTGTTTCTGATATGTCGATGTGGACTTGATGGGCCAAAGGGTCTTTTCTGCGCTGTATGATTCTATGAACAGCTGCGGGGCCCTGCGGTAGCATGGGGGTTGGGGGGTTGGGGGTGCTGGGTTTGGGCCATGGAGGCTTGCTGTAGCTGCAGAGGCACTGGCAGGTCTCTCTTGCTCTCAAAGTAGAGACCTGCACATGCGTAATGACGCATGGTGCTGCTATCAGCCGGTCTTTCTGGTGATTTAGGCCCCACCCACTCCCCCTACAGGTGGAAATCAGATTGAGGGCCTTTTCTTTGACAAAGAATGCAAAAGATTCTGCTTTTGTTTGTTGGTTTGTTTGCTAAGGGCGAGGGGCTGTTTCATTGTACTTTGTTCCCATCTCTTCTTGAAAATCAATAAAAAGAATTTAAAAAAAGAAAAGCAGCTAACTATATAAAATGAAAGAGACTGCAGAATACTGCATTGCAGAGGGATCTGGGCATCCTACATGAACCACAAATCGTTAGCGCGCACGTGCAGCAAATAATTAGAAAGGCAAATGGAATGTTGCCTTTATTGCGATGGAGATGGAACATAAAAGTAGGGAAATCTCACACAGCATTGGTGAGACCACACCTAGAGTATTGCATATAGCTTTGGACTCCTTACTTAAGGAGGAGTTTACTTGCTTTAGACGCAGTTCAGAGAGGGTTCATTAGCCGATTCCTAGAATGAAGGGGTTGTCTTGTCAGGAAAGGTAGAGCAGGTTAAGCCTGTACTCTGGAGTTTAGAAGAACGAGAGGTGATTGTACTGAAACATATATGATTCTGAAAGGCTGGGCAGGGTAGATTCTGAGAGGATGTTTCCTCTTTTGGTGGAATGTAGAACCAGAGGGCAGAGTTTAAATGTACTCGAGTCAGAGTTATCGAGGTCTACAGCACAGAAAACAGCCCTTCGGCCCATCGCGTCTGCGCTAGTCAAAAAGCATCCACCTAACTACTCTACTCCCATTTTCCAACACTTGGCCACTAGCCTTGTACGTCTTGGCATCGCAAGTGCAAATCTAAATACTTCTTAATGTTCTGAGGGTCTCTGCCTCCACCACCCTTTCAGGCACTGGGTTCCAGACTCCCACCACTCTTTGGTTGAAAAAGTTTTTCCTCACATCCCCTTTAACCTCCTGCTCCTTACCTTACATCTGTGCCCCTTAGTCACTGATCCCTCCACCAAGGGGAAAAGTTCTTTCCAGTCTACTCTATCTATGCCCCTCATCATTTTATACATCTCACTTATGTTCCCCCTCAGTCTGCTCTGCTTCAAGGATAACAACCCCAGTCTATCCAATCTCTCTTCATAACAAAAACTCTCCAGCCCAGGCAGCATCCAGGTGAATCTTCTCTGCACCCTTCCCAGTGCTATCACATCCCTCCTATAATGTGGATTCCAGAACTACACACAATACTCTAGCTGTGGCCGAGGCAACGTTTTATATAGTTCCAGCATAACCTCCCTGCTTTTAAACTCTATTCCTCAGCTAATAAAGGAAAGTATACCATATGCCTTCTTAATCACTTTATCCACCTGTCCTGCTACCTTAAGGGATGCAAGCACGCCAAGATCCCTCTGATCCTCGGTGCTTCCCAGGGTCCTGCCGTTCATGCATTCCTTTGTCTTGTTTGTCCTGCCCAAGTGCATCATCTCACACTGATCCAGATTGAATTCCATCTCCCACTGACCAGACCATCTGACCAGCCCGTCTATATCCTCTTATAATCTAAGGCTATCCTCCTCACTATTTACCACCCTACCAATGTTCCTATCATCTGTGAACTTACTGATCAAACCTCCTACATTCAAGTCTAAATCATTTATATAAACCACAAACAGTAAGGGCCCCACACTGATCCCTGTGGGACCCCACTGGACAAAGTCTTTCAGTTTGAAAAATACCCCTTGACCATCACCCTCTGCTTCCTGCCACTCAGCCAATTCTGGATTCAATTTGCCAAATTTCCTTGGATCCCATGGGCTTTTAGTCTCCCATGTGGGACCGTGTCAGAAGCCTTGCTGAAATCCAAGTAGACTACATCAAATGCATCACCCTCATCAACACACCTGGTCACCTCTTAGAAAAATTCAATCAAGTTGGTCAGACATGACCTCCCCTTAACAAGACTATGCTGACTGTTCTTGATTAATTCCTGCCTCTCCAAATGCAGAGTAATTCTGTTTCTCACAATTGCTTCCAGTGGTTTCCCCATTGCTGAGTTTAGACTGACTGGCCTGTAGTTTCCAGATTCACCCCTTCCTCCCTCCTTGAATAATGGTACCACATTGGCTGTCCTCGAGTCCTCCAGCACCTCTCCTGTGGCCAGAGAGGAATTGAAAATTATTGCCAGCGCCCCTGCTATTTCCTCCCTTGCCTCACTCAACAACCTGGGATACAATTCATCCTGCCCTGGAGATTTATCTACTTCTAAGCCTGCTCAGAACTTCCTCTCTGTCGATATTAATTGATTTAATTGTATCACAGGCCTTCCTCCTGATTTACATACCCACATTGTCTCTGTCAACTACTCAACACCGACACAAAATATTCATTTAAAATCCTACCAATGCTCTCTGGTTCCACACACACATTGCCATTGTGGTCCTCAATGGGCCCTCCCTTTTTATCCTTTTATCCTTGATGTGTTTGTAAAGCAAAGGAACCAAAGGGCTTAAACTGAAAGCATTCACCCATTATCTGAAAATTGAACCAGCCAAAACTTTCTAACTGATCTCTCCGATGCACATTACATTTAATGTAATTTTGCGTCCACAACGTAACCAGTGGTACGTAAATGTTCGCCCTTTTGTACTGATGATAGATTGATGCCCCCGTGTGACTATTACTGAAATACTGTTCCCAAAATAAGGGAGAGAAACCTGACATAAAATGACATCTGCAGTGGGTTCGCACTGCTGCCTCGCAGCGCCAAAGACCCGGGTTCGATTCCCGGCTTGGGTCACTGTCTGTGCGGAGTCTGCACATTCTCCTCGTGTCTGTGTGGGTTTCCTCCGGGTGCTCCGGTTTCCTCTCTCAGTACAAAGATGTGCGGGTTAGGTTGATTGGCCAGGTTAAATTACCACTTAGTGTCAGGGGGATGAGTAGGGTAAATGCGTGGGGTTATGGGGGGAGGGCCTGGCTGGGATTGTGTTCGGTGCAGACTCGATGGGACGAATGGCCTCCTTCTGCACTGTAGGGATTCTATGATCTATGATTCTACATGATTTTTAAGTTCCCTCTTGCACATTCTATACTCCTCTAGAGCTTCTGCTGTTTTGAGCCCTCGATGTCTGCTGTAAGATTCCCTTTTTCTCTTTATCCAATACTGTATATCCCACGATATCAAGGGTTCTCTGGATTTGTTGGTTCTACCTTTCTCTTATTGGAGTATGTTGGCCCTGTACTCTCCCTATTTCCTTCTTGAATGTACCCCATTGTTGTCACAGATTTACCCCAAGTGTCTGCTCCCAGTTCACACTGGCCAAATCATATCTGATCTTATTAAAATCAGCCTTTCTCCAGTTTAGAAATTTGATTTCAGGTCCATCCTTGTCCATAACAATCCTGAGTTTAACTGAGTTACGATCGCTGTCTGCAAAATGCTCCCCCACTGATTCTTCAACCACTTTCCCAGCTTCATTACCTACAATTAACTCCAGCACTGCCCCTTCTCTTGTAGATCTCCCACTGAAGATGCCGATAAGGAGGAATTTCTTCTTTCTGAGCGTTATTAAGCTTTGGAATTCTCTTCCACGGATAGCAATGGAGGCCGGATAAGTGAATATATTCAAGGTTGTGTTACAGATATTTCTGAATGACAAGGGAGTCAAGGGCTATGGGAGTCGATAGGAAAGTGGTTAAATCCACTGTCAGATCAGCCGTGATCTTATTGAAATGGTGATGCAGGTTCAATGGGCCAAATGACCAACTCTTGCTCCCATTTCTTACACTGTAATGCTCAGTGCCAGTCTCCTGCTGACTCACTGACAGTGCAGCACTCCCTCAGTACTGACCCTCTGACAGTGCAGCACTCCCTCAGCACTGACCCTCTGACAGTGCGGCACTCCCTCAGTACTGACCCTCTGACAGTGCGGCACTCCCTCAGTACTGACCCTCTGACAGTGCGGCACTCCCTCAGTACTGACCCTCTGACAGTGCGGCACTCCCTCAGTACTGACCCTCTGACAGTGCGGCACTCCCTCAGCACTGACCCTCTGACAGTGCAGCACTCCCTCAGTACTGACACTCTAACAGTGCGGCACTCCCTCAGTACTGATCCTCTGACAGTGCGGCACTCCCTCAGTACTGACCTTCCAACAAGTTTATTTGTACATTAGTGTCACAAGTAGGATTGCATTAACACTGCAATGAAGTTACTGTGAAAACCCCCTAGTCGCCATACTCCGGCACCCGTTCGGGTACACTGAGGGAGAATTTAGCATGGCTAATGCACCTAACCAGCATGTCTTTTGGAGTGTGGGAGGAAACCGGAGCACCCGGAGGAAACCCATGCAGATACGGTGAAAATGTGCAGACTCCACATATACAGTGACCCAAGCGGGAATCGAACCCAGGTCCCTGGCGCTGTGAAGCAGCAGTGCTAACCATTGTGCGATCATGCCGCCCCTAGTGTGATGTTCCTACAGTACTGATCTTCCAACACTGCAGTGCTCCCTCCCTACTGACCCTCTGACAGTTCTGTGTTCCCTCAGTACTGACCCTCCGACAGTGCAGCACTCCCTCAGTACTGACCCTCTGACAGTGCGGCACTCCCTCAGTACTGACCCTCTGACAGTGCTGTGTTCCCTCAGTACTGACCCTCTGACAGTGCGGCACTCCCTCAGTACTGACCCTCTGACAGTGCGGCACTCCCTCAGTACTGACCCTCTGACAGTGCTGTGTTCCCTCAGTACTGACCCTCCGACAGTGCAGCACTCCCTCAGTACCGACCCTCTGACAGTGGAGCACTCCCTCAGCACTGACCCTCTGACAGTGCAGCATTCCCACAGCACTAACCCTCTGACAGTGCAGCACTCCCTCAGCACTGACCCTCTGACAGTGCAGCGCTCCCTCAGTACTGACCCTCTGACAGTGCAGCACTCCCTCAGTACTGATCCTCTGACAGTGCAGCACTCCCTCAGCACTGACCCTCTGACAGTGCAGCACTCCCTCAGTACTGATCCTCTGACAGTGCAGCGCTCCCTCAGCACTGACCCTCTGACAGTGCAGCACTCCCTCAGTACTGACCCTCTGACAGTGCAGCACTCCCTCAGTACTGATCCTCTGACAGTGCAGCACTCCCTCAGCACTGACCCTCTGACAGTGCAGCGCTCCCTCAGTACTGACCCTCTGACAGTGCGGCACTCCTTTAGTACTGACCCTCTGACAGTGCAACACTCCCTCAGTACTGACCCTCTGACAGTGCGGCACTCCCTCAGTACTGATCCTCTGACAGTGCGGCACTCCCTCAGTACTGATCCTCTGACAGTGCGGCACTCCCTCAGTACTGATCCTGATTTACACCATGTGGGGTTCCTGGTTTTTGATGAAGAAGTTTCTAATCTGTCTGCAGAATCCTTATCAGCTTTCTTGAAAGTAAACCCACGGAAAGCGACTGGCCCGGATGGGGTACCTAGGCGAGCGCCCAGGTCCTGCGCTGACCAGCTGGCAGGGGTATTCCCTCGGGGTATTCTTCTGTCGGAAAAAGGATACAAAAGTCTGAGGTTACAGACCAATCGACTCAAGAACAGCTTCTTCCCTGCTGCTGCCAGACTTTTGAATGGACCTACCTTGCATTAAGTTGATCTTTCTCTACATCCTAGCTATGACTGTAACACTACATTCTGCACTCTTCCATTTCCTTCTCTATGTACGGTATGCTTTGTCTGTGTAGCACTCAAGAAACAATACTTTTCATTGTATGTTAATACATGTGACAATAATAAATCAAATTAAATCAAATAGCGCTTTATTTAGTCTTTGTCCATCACCCCAGACTGAGAAAAACGAGCATTGTGGTCTCAGGGAGACACTCTGCCACTGAGGAGGGGATGAGTGCTGCTGGGGGGGACAGCCCGCCTGGGGGAAGCAGCAGTGGCCGTGTCTCTGGAGTGGAGTCCAGCCCTGTAACTCAGAGGGCTAAGGAAAAGAGGAGGAAGGCGGTATTAATCGGGGACCCGATGGTGAAGGGGACAGACAGGCGTTTCTGCGGAGGTAGGCAGGATTCTCGCATGGTGGTCTGCCTCCCTGGGGCCGGGATCCAGGATGTCGCTAGTCGCGTCCCGGAAATCCTGAGGTGGGAGGGAGAGGAGCCTGAGGTAGCGGTACATATTGGTACCGCTGATGTGGGTAGGAAGGGAGAAGGGGTCATGAAAAAGGAGTACAGGGAATTAGGGAGACAGCTGAGAAAGAGGAAAGCAAAGGTAGTAATCTCAGGATTACTGCCTGTGCCACGGGAAGGTGAGGGCAGGAATGGAGTGAGGTGGAGGATGAATGTGTGGCTGAGGGACTGGTGCAGGGGGCAGGGATTCAGGTTCCTGGACCATTGGGACCTCTTTAGGGGCAGGGGTGATCTGTTTACAAAAAACGGGTGGAACTTGAATCACACGGGGACCAATATCCTGGCCGGTAGGTTGGCTAAGGCTACTGGGGAGAATTTAAACTAGATAGGTTGGGGGGAGGGGAGCTAGAAGAGTTGACTAGGATCAAGGAACTAATTGATGGGGGGGAGGATGCAGGGGTAAGGGGAATTACAAAATTAATGGTAGAGGAGAGGGTGCAAGTGAATGAAGGCGGTAATTTAGATAAGGGAGTAGAGGGAGAGGGTGTTCGCGACTCATCAAAGCGGGTCCAGATAAAAGCTGGAATAAGGACACTTTGCCTGAATGCACGAAGCATTCGGAACAAGGTAAATGAGTTGATGGTGCAAATCAGCACAAGTGGGTACGATCTAGTGGCCATTACAGAAACGTGGCTGAAAGGTGACCAGGACTGGGAGATGAATATCCAGGGGTATCAGGCGTTTAGAAAGAATAGACAGGAAGGAAAAGGTGGTGGGGTCGCGCTATTAATAAGAGATAATATCAGGGTAGTACTGAGGGATGACATAGGCTCTGAGGAACAAAACGTGGAATCATTATGGGTAGAGATGAGGAATAGTAGAGGGAGAAAGACACTAGTAGGTGTGGTATATAGGCCCCCAAATAATAATGTTGAGGTAGGGAGGGCTATAAACAAGCAGATAAGGGATGCGTGTAAAAACGGAACGGCAATAATCATGGGGGACTTCAACATGCACATTGACTGGCAGACTCAAGTCGGTAAGGGTGGAATGGAGGAAGAGTTCTTAGAATGCTGTCGGGATAGTTTCCTTGAACAGCATGTTATGGAACCGACGAGGGAACGAGCTATTTTGGATCTGGTATTGTGTAACGAGGTAGGTAGAATTAAGGATCTTATTGTGAAGGACCCTCTTGGGTCTAGTGACCACAATATGGTCGAATTTCTGATTCAGATGGAAGAGGAGAAAGTTTGGTCCCAAACCAGTGTCCTCTGTTTGAACAGAGGGAAATATGACAGGATGAGGGATGAATTGGCTGAGGTAGACTGGGAGAGCAGGCTGGCAGGTAGGATAGCTGAGGAACAGTGGAGGATTTTTAAGGAGATCCTTTTCAGTTCTCAGCAAAAATATATTCCAGCAAAAAACAAGGATTGTAAGAAAAGGGAGAACCAGCCGTGGATAACGAAGGAAATAAAGGAGAGTATTAAAATAAAAACAGCTGCGTACAGAGTGGCCAAAAATAGTGGAGAAACAAGTGATTGGGAAAAATTTAAGAAACAACAAAGAGAGACTAAGAAAGCGATAAAGAAAGGAAGGATAGACTATGAAGCTAGGCTAGCAATTAATATAAAAAATGATAGTAAAAGTTTTTATAAATATATAAAAAGGAATAGAGTGGCTAGAGTGAATGTTGGACCCTTGGAGGACGAGAGGGGGGAGTTAATAGTGGGAAATGAGGATATGGCTGAGTCTTTAAATAAGTTTTTTGTGTCGGTCTTCACGGTGGAGGACACAAATAGTTTGCCAAATATTAACGATAGAGGGTTGGCAGCAGGAGAAATACTTAATACAATTAATGTTACCAGAGAGGCAGTGCTGGGTAGACTAATGGGACTGAAGGTGGACAAGTCCCCGGGTCCGGATGGAATGCATCCCAGGGTATTGAAAGAAATGTCAGAGGTAATAGTGGATGCGTTAGTGATTATTTATCAAAACTCGTTGCATTCTGGGGTAGTGCCGGTTGATTGGAAAACGGCTAATGTTACGCCGCTGTTTAAAAAAGGAAGGAGACAAAAGGCGGGTAACTATAGGCCGGTCAGCTTAGCGTCTGTAGTAGGGAAAATGCTGGAATCCATTATTAAAGAGGAGATAGCAGGGCATCTGGATAGAAATGGTTCGATCAATCAGACGCAGCATGGATTCATGAGGGGAAAGTCGTGCTTGACGAACATGTTGGATTTTTATGAAGATGTGACTAGGGCGGTTGATGGAGGAGAACCGGTGGATGCGGTGTTTTTGGATTTCCAAAAGGCGTTTGATAAGGTGCCCCATAAAAGGCTGCTGAAGAAGATTAGGGCACACGGAGTTGGGGGTAGTGTGTTAAAGTGGATTGGGGACTGGCTATCCGACAGGAAGCAAAGAGTCGGAATAAATGGGTGTTTTTCCGGTTGGAGGAAGGTAACTAGTGGCGTGCTGCAGGGATCGGTACTCGGGCCGCAACTGTTTACCATTTATATAGATGATCTGGAGGAGGGGACGGAGTGTAGGGTAACGAAGTTTGCAGACGACACAAAGATAAGTGGAAAAGTGAATCGTGTGGAGGACGGAGAAGATCTGCAGAGAGATTTGGACAGGCTGAGTGAGTGGGCGAGGATATGGCAAATGGAGTATAACGTTGAGAAATGCGAGGTTATACACTTTGGAGGAAATAATAACAAATGGGATTACTATCTCAATGGAAACAAATTAAAACATGCTACCGTGCAAAGGGACCTGGGGGTCCTTGTGCATGAGACGCAAAAGCCCAGTCTGCAGGTACAACAGGTGATCAAGAAGGCAAATGGGATGTTGGCCTATATTGCGAAGGGCATAGAATATAAAAGCAGGGATGTCTTGATGCACCTGTACAGGGCATTGGTGAGGCCGCAGCTGGAATACTGTGTGCAGTATTGGTCCCCTTATATGAGGAAGGATATATTGGCATTGGAGGGAGTGCAGAGAAGGTTCACCAGGTTGATACCGGAGATGAGGGGTTTGGATTATGAGGAGAGGCTGAGGAGATTGGGTTTGTACTCGTTGGAGTTTAGAAGGATGAGGGGGGATCTTATGGAGACTTATAAGATAATGCGGGGGCTGGATAGGGTGGAGGCGGAGAGATTCTTTCCACTTAGTAAGGAAGTTAAAACTAGAGGACACAGCCTCAAAATAAAGGGGGGTCGGTTTAAGACAGAGTTGAGGAGGAACTTCTTCTCCCAGAGGGTGGTGAATCTCTGGAATTCTCTGCCCACTGAGGTGGTGGAGGCTACCTCGCTGAATATGTTTAAAGCGCGGATGGATGGATTCCTGAGCGGTAAGGGAATGAAGGGTTATGGGGATCAGGCGGGTAAGTGGTACTGATCCACGTCAGATCAGCCATGATCTTATTGAATGGCGGGGCAGGCTCGAGGGGCTAGATGGCCTACTCCTGCTCCTATTTCTTATGTTCTTATGTTCTTATGTCTATTACGACTCTCACCAACTTTTATAGATGCACCATAGAAAACATTCTTTCTGGTTGTATCACAGCTTGGTATGGGCTCCTGCTCTGCCCAAGACCGCAAGAAATTACAAAAGGTCGTGAATGTAACCCAATCCATCACTCAAACCAGCCTCCCATCCATTGACTCTGTCTACACTTCCCGCTGCCTTGGAAAAGTAGCCAGCATAATTAAGGACCCCTCGCATCCCGGACATTCTCTCTTCCACCTTCTTCCTTCGGGAAAAAGATACAAAAGTCTGAGGTCACGTACCAACCAACTCAAGAACAACAACTTCCCTGCTGCTGTCAGACTTTTGAATGGACTTACCTTGCATTAAGTTGATCTTTCTCTACACCCTAGCTATGACTGTAACACTACATTCTGCACTCTCTTGTTTCCTTCTCTATGAACGGTATGCTCCGTCTGATTCGCGCGCAAGAAACAATACTTTTCACTGTATGTTAATACATGTAACAATAATAAATCAAATCAAAACGCCTCCTCCTGTGTCTCGATTGTATGATTCTGTGATTACTCCCTATAGGACAAGCTACAGCATTATAAATTGTCAGCAACATTAATGTTCCTGGTTAAAACAAAAAGAATCAGCAAATAAAAATCTGATATTTTACTTTGCAAGTTTTCAAATTGCTTGGAGGCCATGAAACTTATCACTATTGACAAAATCACATCACTGCAGCTTTTTTAATAGGACAGTGGTTGCTATTGCCACTATATGAAAACAATTCAGTTTGAAACTTGGATTTAAGACGCTCACCCAAAACTATATACATTATAGATAAAGCATAACTGCACAAATGCTTCTTATTCTGTAATGCACTTGGGAATTTAAAAATTTGTGAAACTAGAATAGGTTTTGAGAGAAATTAAACTCACTTTGAAATTAAAATGACAATAAAATGGTTTGAAATATAAATACTAAAAAACTCAAATAGTAAAGGAGGAGGGCTGAAAGGTCTCACCTTTGATAAGCAGTAATGTTGTTGCACCAGGATATTTGTTGGTTTGTAATGTAGATATCTATTGACAGCAATCAAATGTCTGGCAGGTGTTGTACTCAAGCGGATGTCTGGGATACGTTAATCATTGGCCACAACTGAAGATTCCACAACCCAGGACTTTCTGCCACAAGGAGAAGGCAGCAAAGCACTGAGCAGTGCAGACACTGTCACAAAAGCAATCAGTGTTCCGCTCTCCATACCTATAGAAAGCTTTAGGGTTTTCCTTGATCCTCCCTGCCAAAGACTTCTCATATCCCCTCCTGGCTCTTCTTAACTCTTTCTTTAGGTCCTTCCTGGCTAACTTGTAACTCTCAAGCACCCTAACTGAGCCTTCACGTCTCATCTTAACATAAGTCTCCTTCTTCCTCTTCACAAGAGATTCAACCTCCTTCGTAAACCCCGGTTCCTTCACACGTCTGCTTCCTCCCTGCCTGACAGGTACATATTTATCAAGGACGCATAGTAGCTGTTCCTTGAATAAGTTCCACATTACAATTGTGCCCATCCCCTGCAGTTTCCTTCCCCAACCGATGACACCTAAATCTCGCCTAATCACATCATAATTTCCTTTCCCCCAGCTATAACTCTTGCCCTGCGGTATATACCTATCCTTTTCCATTGCTCAGGTAAACGTAATCGAATTGTGGTCACTGTCACCAAAGTGCTCACCTACCTCCAAATCTAACACCTGGCCTGGTTCATTACCCAGTACCAAATCCAATGTGGCCTCGCCTCTTGTTGGCCTATCTACATACTGCGTCAGGAAACCCTCCTGCACACATTGGGCAAAAACTGACCCCTCTAAAGTACTTGAACTACAGCTTTTCCAGTCAATATTTGTAAAGTTAAAGTCCCCCAGTACAACTACCCTGTTACTTTCGCTCCTATCCAGAATCATCTTTGCAATCTTTTCCTCTACATCTCTGGAACTTTTCGGAGGTCTATAAAAAACTCCCAACAGGGTGACCTCTCCTTTCCTGTTTCTAACCTCAGCCCAAACTACCTCAGTAGACGAGTCCTCATCAAATGTCCCTTCTGCAACCGTAATCCTGTCCTTGACTAACAATGCCACACCTCCCCCTCTTTTACCACCTTCCCTGCACTTACTGAAACACCTAAACCCTGGAACCTGCAACAACCATTCCTGTCCCTGCTCTATCCATGTCTCCGAAATGGCCATAACATCGAAATCCCAGGTGCCAACCCATGCTGCAAGCTCACCCACCTTATTCCGGATGCTCCTGACATTCAGTATGACAGTGGCCCCTCCTTTGTCTGTTGGTTTGATGACAATGTTGTGGTTGATCTTGAGAGCACGGATGGCGTTGCGTTGTGCTTGGGTGATGTTCGGGGCTGTCTTGTGAGTGCGGCTGATGAATCTGGCATTGACGCACCTCCTGACGGCTTGGGCATACATGTTGAGCCGAGGGCAGCGGCCTTCCGGAGGAGTCCAATTCGACTTTCCTCTTCGGTTGCTGCACTGCAGATCTCTCTGTCGGCTGTTCCGGTTCATTGGCTGTCTCATTGTGTTCGCTGTTGGCCTCTTGGGGTTTGTGGAAGAACTCCCGCAGCCTCATTCGCCTGATGAATTTCTCTGTGTCCACTGCGAGACTGATGGGGTCTATTTTGGTGGTGGGGCAGAAATTGAGCCCTCGGCTGAGAACTTCGATTTCATCTGGTTGAAGTGTGTAGTCTGACAAGTTGACAATGGACTTCCCTGCAGTGGTATTGTTTTCTACTGTGGTACCGAGGGAGGCTTGGTTGCTGCTGCTGGTGATGCCGAGTTTCTCAAGTTTCCTGTTCTTGGTGTACATGTAGATGGCGTAGTTCCTTTGTCTCGTCTGCTTGGCAGTGTTTTGCAGCTGGTCTGCGTCCTGAGCGCAAGTTGAAAATATAGACTCTATCCTGGTTTCTATGGCCAAGCTAGTTCTGTATCCACCTTGCCAGCTCTCCTTTAATCCTGTGCGACTTTACCTTTCATACCATCTACCATGAGATACCTTGTCAAAGGCTTTACTGAAGTCAATGCATACAACATCCACTGCCTTTCTCTCATCTATCATCTTCGTCATTTTGTCGACAAACTCGATCAAGTTAGTGAGGCATGGCCTCCCCTTCACAAAACTATGCTGTCTATTATTAATAAGTCCATTTGTCTCCAAATGTGAATAAATCCTGTCTCTAAGAATATTTTCCAATACTTTCCCTGCCACTGACATAAATAAGGCTCACCGGCCTATAATTTCCTGAATTATCCCTGCTGCCCTTCTTAAACAGTGGAACAAGATTGGCTATTCTCCGGTTCTCTGGAACTTCAGCTGTAGCCAATGAGGATACAAAGATTTCTGTCAAGGCCCCAGGAATTTCCGCCCTTGCCTCTCTCAGTATTCTGGGGTAGATCTCATCTGGCCCTAAAGCTTTTTAAGACACCCAATACCTCCTCCTTTTTGATATTGATATGACCCAGAATATCTACACACCCTACCCTAAGCTCCGCATTCACCAAGTCCTTCTCTTTGGTGAATACTGAGGCAAAGTATTCATTTGGTAGCTCGTCCATTTCCTCTGGTTCCAAGCGTAGATTCCGTCCACTATCCTTGAGTGGACCAACCCTTTCCCTGGCTACCATCTTGCTCTTTACATACTGTTGTGAAGTTAGTGTTTATCAAATTATAAAAAATTGTAAAAATGCTAAGAGTTGCAAAATTGTTTAAAAGGCGGTTTTGTTTTTTCTGTACTTAGAGTTTTTTTAAAAAGATGCAAGTACACAGAGAGCATAGAGTGAAATAATGTATTGTGAGCCTAGGCAGTGATGCTGCCAAGATGACAGGTTGTTTTTGAATTTTAACCAATCAATTTAAAATAGGCATTTGAATAGCAGCAGCCTATCGGATTTGAATTTGATGTTTTGATAACCTGTAAACCAATCCTATTGTGCGAATTTTGCTATGTCATTAGGGTATAAAACCAATTCCAGAGAATTACCAGAAGACCGCCTGCCAGCACCAGCCGAGTAACAGCTTAGTTCAGCTCACAGCTAGGGAGAGACAGAGAGACAGATAGTAACTGTTCTCTGTCAGTGTAACAGCCACATGGTGTCTTAAAAGAAAGCCTCATCTCAATCGTAAAGGTTCCAACAGAAGATAGTGAAAACTGAAGAAACCAGCAAAGAAGAACATTCCAGAAGATGACAAACGTGATTGCATTTTGAGTGTGACTAAAATTTAATTTTTTTTGGTTAATAAGTGGGAATTGTATTTATCTAAACAGCATCCCATTAGAACAGTGTTTTATTCAGTTTGCTAATAGCTTAGTTAACCTGTTTACTGTTAGTTAGATAAATAAATTGTTACTTGTTGCTTTACAGAGGGAGGCTCAGGGAGTTATTTTGATTTCACCACTAAAAGCTGTTGAAGGGCAGATAATCCCCCTTCTCACACTCATTTTAACAGATTGTGAAGGGAGGTAATTCTCTTTGAGTGGTTGAGTGTTAGTTCTCAGAGAGAAGATCAACCTCCCCTTTGTCACAATACGTATAAAATGCTTTAGGATTTTCCTTAATCCTGTTTGCCAAAGACTTTTCATGACCCCCTTTAGCCTTCCTACCTCCCTCCTTAAGTTCCTTCCTGTAATGACTTCAATCAGGCCATTGAGGTTGGCCTATTGGAATATGAACTGCCTGATTAAAGAGTCAATTGATGGGCCAATCAGGGAGTCTCTTCCATGTATTTAACAGAGAATGCGAGTTCCTCTGGCACTCCCGGAGGTAGACTGCTGACTGATAGCACTCTGTGTACTGCTGTTGAAATTGTAAATAAAGGGATTTTGGTGAAGGGACTTCTGCTTCTGAAGACTTATTACACTTCCTACTTTCTTTATATTATTCAAGGGCTTCATTTGTCCTCAGCCTTTCAAACCTTACAAATGTTTTTTTTCTTTTTGACAAGGCTCATAATATCCTTCGTTATCCAGGGTTCCCGATGCTTGCCACACTTATCCTTCATCCTCACAGGCACATGCCGGTCCTGAATTCCAATCAACTCACATTGGAAAGACTCCCACATGTCGGATGTTGATTTACCCTCAAACAGCCTCCCATGGATGGTACAGATTATCTGGCCATTCTTGCTGTTAGTGGGAGTATGATATACACAAATTGGCTGCCATGTTTCTTATAGCTACACTTTAAAACACTTAATTGACTGTAAAGCACTTTGGGATATCCCAAAGTCACGAAAGGCACTACAGAAATAATAACATAATAATGTTTTCTTTCCTTTGTCTCTGAGCTCGTGATACAGAAAGGTGAGAAAATGCTCTGGCACATTGCAGTCATTATGTTATGTACAAAACTAGTGGGAAAAAAATCAAAATCAAGGACAGAGTTCATGGTGAGTTGTTGAACTCAATGTTACTTTCAGAAGACTGTAAAGTGTCTAACAGGAAGATGAGATGCTATTCCTCCAGTTTGCGTCAGGGTTCACTGGAACATCACAGCAGGCTAAGGACCGGAACGTGAGCATGAGAGCAAGATGGTGAATTGAAAAGTTAAATGACAAGAAGATCAGCGTCATGCTGGCGAACCGGATGAAGGTGTTTGCAAAGTGGTCACCCAGTTTGCATTTAGGAGAACACATTGTGAGTAATGGATGCAGTGGACTAAACTGAAAGAAATGCAAGTAAATGGCCGTTTTCCCTGGAAGGAACTTGGACAGTGAGGAGGGAAAGGGGCAGATGTGACACCTCCTGAGGTTGCATGGGAAAGTGACATGGGAAGAGGATGAAGTGCAAATTACTGCAGATGCTGGAAAATCTCAGCCAGTCTAACAGCATTTGTGGGGAGAGGAAAAACTAGCAGCTCGAGGCGACTCGATGTGGCTAGTAACAAACTAAAAGATTTATTGACTGAGAAGAATTATGTACAACTAAGGGTTTTGGACTGAAAAAGGTTCAAACAGGGGATTTCCTCGATGGTCTGAAGTTAAACACAGTGGATGTCTAAAGTAACTTGAGGCTCAGACACATAGATCTTTAAAATGCCACAAACAGGTGCAGAAAATAATCAAGAAGACTAATGGAATGCTTGTCTTTATATAGAACATAGAAAGCCACAGCACAAACAGGCCCTTCGGCCCACAAGTTGCGCTGATCATATCCCTACCTCTAGGCCTATCTATAGCCCTCAATCCCATTAAATCCCATGTACTCATCCAGAAGTCTCTTAAAAGACCCCAACGAGTTTGCCTCCACCACCACCGACGTCCAGAGGACTGGAACGTAAGGACACCGGGGTTATGTTGCAGCTTTACAAAACCTTGGTTAGACCCCACTTGGAGTCACTGTGAGCAGATCTGGGCTCCACACCTTAGGAAGGATATATTGGCTTTAGAGGGAATACAATGTCGGTTTACAAGAATGGTATCTGGACTTCAGGGGTTTAATTATGAGGAGGGATTGTACGAATTAGGCCTGTTTTCTCTAGAATTTAGATGGTGAAGGGGAGATCAGATCAAAGTCTTCAATATATTAACAGGAAAAGACAAGGTAGATAAAGAGAAACTATCTCCACTGGTTGAGGATTCTAGAACAAGGGGACAGAGTCTAAGAATTAAGGCCAGACCATTCAGGAGAGACGTTAAGAAGCAACCTCTAGACACAAAGGGTGGTGGAGATCTTCCACAAATTGAAGTGGATGTGAGACCAGTTACTAATTTTAAATCTGAGATGGATTAATTTTTGTGAAGCAAACCCAGGTCCATCACCCCCCCATTCCCTATTCCTGAAATCCTGCCCATTTAACATGGCTAATCGATGTAACCTACACACCTTTGGACACTAAGGGGCAATTTACCTTGACCGATCCACCTAACCTGCACATCTTTGGACTGTGAGAGGAAACCCACGCAGACACGGGGAGAACATGCAAATGGAGTTGGGCCACAGATCAGCCATGATCTAATTGAAAGGTGGAACAGGCTCGAGGGGCTGAATGTCCTACTCCTGTTCCTACGTTCCTGTATCATAATAGTACACTATGCAGGTCTACTCTTGACAATACTCTGACTCCAACTGAAGCCTTCCAGCACTGGGAATGTGCCGCCCTCAATCCCTATTGGCCCAGGTTCCTGCGCTCATGCTCCATTGGTTCTGACCCAGTCACGTGGCCTGCAAAGGATCACCCATCAAAGGGCCACAATACCACACTCCTCCTTCCCAAACACCCTGGACTACCTATGGTAAAACAAAAAAAAACAGTTAACACATGGGCAGACAAACAACAATATTACCGAAGGGACACCTGGGAAAAACAGTTCATAACTTCAGCCAGTCGGGAGATTTCTGGACCCTGGACTCATTGTTCTACCGGAGCAAGGCTGAGAGGAGCGATTTGAGGCCACAGAACAAAGGGTAAGGGATTGACTTTTATAACTTACCTTCTCGCGTGGTTTCTTTGTTACTAACTTTAAGGGAAAAGCGGAAGTAGACCGGGCGCGGGGTGAGCTGGGAAAGAAATTTGTTTTTTTTTAAGCGCGCGGGAGGTTTAAAAGCAGGCCGCACTATCCAGCGGGCAGCGTCGTTAGCGGGCAGTGGAGTGAGCAGGGAGCAGAGTGAGAGCTAAAGGGCTTTGGCTCATCGGGCTTCGGTGTAAACAGGCAGAGGCAGGATAGGTTCTGTTCTTCGTTCATCCAGTAATTTAAAGGGGTAATTATGAGTGGGAGGCCAATTTTTTGCTGTTGATGTCACATGTGGGAGTTCATGGAGTCGCCTAGCCTCCCAGAAGTCCATATCTGCGCCAGGTGCGTCGAACTGCAGCTCCTGAGAGACCGCGTTAGTGAACTGGAGCTGCGGCTCGATAATTTTAGTCTAGTCAGGGAAAATGAGAGGTTAATAGATAGAAGTTACAGGCAGGTCGTCACACCAGGGCCACGGGAGGAAGACACGTGGGTCACAGTTAGGAAGGGTAAAGGTCACGTACCAGAGAGTACCCCGGTGGTTGTCCCCCTTAACAGTAAGGGATGGGTGTCAGACGGGAGAGAGGAGGGGAGAGAGCAGTCAGTGATGGGATCCCCTGTGGTTGTCCCCCTCCAAAATAAGTATACCATTTTGGATACTGTGGGGGGGGGGATGACCCTCCAGGGGTAAGTCACAATGACCAGGTCACTGGCACGGAATCGGGTTCTGTGGGTCAGGAGGGAAAGAGGGGAACCAGGAGAGCAATAGTAGTGGGGGATGAAATGGTTAGAGGCACAGACAGGCGGTTCTGTGGGCGTGAACGAGACTCCAGGATGGTAGTCTGCCTCCCTGGTGCCGGGGTCCTGGATGTCTCTGAGCGGGTAGGAAGCATCCTAAAAGGGGCGGGTAACCAGACAGATGTCATTGTCCACATTGGTGAAAATGATGTAGGCAGAAAGAGCAGGGAGGTCCTGAGAGAGCAATTCAGGGAGTTGGGTAGTAGGCTAAAAAGCAGGGCCTCAGGGTAGCGATCTCTGGACTACTCCCAGTGCCACAAGCTAGTGAGGCTCGGAACAGGGAGACTGCACAGCTGAACGTGTGGCTAAAGGACTGGTGCAGGAGGGAGGGTTTCGAATTCGTGGATCACTGGGAAGTCTTCAAGAGAGGATGGCACCTCTACAAGAAGGACGGGTTGCACCTAAACTGGAGGGGTACAAATATCCAGCTGGGAGTTTTGCTAGTGTGATTCGGGTGGGTTTAAACTAATGTGGCAGGGGGGTGGGGATCAGAACAATAGGTCAATAAGCACAGAGGCTGGGGACGAGGTTGGGGCCAAGACAAGGCTATCTAAGAGGAAGAGCATTCTGGGGGAGGATGACCTCAGTGGGCCTGGAGGTCTGGAGTGCATCTGCTTCAATGCAAGGAGCGTTACGGGCAAGACAGACGAGCTTAGAGCCTTAAAGCTTGCGCGGAACTTGGATGTGGTTGCAGTGACGGAGACTTGGTTAAAAGGACAGGACTGGCAGCTGAATATTCCGGGGTACAAGTGTTTTAGGTGAGACAGAGGAGAGGTGGGGGAGTAGCAATGCTGGTTAGGGAGCATATTACAGCGGTACAGAGGGTGGACAATATGGAAGGGTCAGGTAACGAGTCACTGTGGGTGGAGCTCAGAAACAGGAAGGGCGCAGTCACTATGCTGGGGGTATACTACAGGCCTCCCAACAGCCCACAGGAAGTCGAGGAATGGATATGTAAGGAGATTCTGGACAGGTGCAGAAAAAATAGGGTTGTTGTAGTGGGAGATTTTAATTTCCCTTATATAGACTGGAAATCGCTTAGGGCTGGGGGCCTGGTTGGGGAAGAATTTATAAAATGCGTACAGGAAGGTTCTTTGGAACAATATGTTGACAGTCCAACTAGAGAGGGGGCTATACTGGACCTAGTACTGGGGAATGAGCCCGGTCAGGTCATCAAAGTTGCAGGAGGGGAACATGTGGCAAATAGTGACCACAATTCTGTAAACTTTGGGATAGTAATGGAAAAAGATGAGTGTTGTCCTATGGGTAAGGTGCTGAATTGGGGGAAGGCTAACTACAGCTGGATTAGGCAGGATTTGGTGGCTGTTGATTGGGAGAGGCTGTTCAAGGGTAAATCCACATCTGGCATGTGCGAGTCTTTTAAGGAGCAGTTGATATGACTGCAGGACAGACATGTGCCTGTAAAGAGGAAGGATAGGAAAGGTAGGATTCGGGAGCCGTGGATAACCAGTGAAATTGTGGGTCTAATAAAAAGAAAAAAGAGGCATACATGAGGTCCAGGCAGCTAAAAACAGATGGAGCACTGGAGGAATACAGAGAAAGTAGAAAAGAACTCAAACAGGGAGTTAGAAGGGCAAAAAGGGGTCACGAAATGTCCTTGGCAGACAGGATTAAGGAGAATCCTAAGGCATTTTATACATACGTTAGGAACAAGAGGGTTGTTAGGGAAAGAATCGGACCTCTCCGAGACAAAGGAGGGGAATTGTGCTGAGAACCAAAGGAAGTAGGTGAGATCCTAAACGAATACTTTGCATCAGTATTCACAAAGGAGAGGGACATGTTGGCTGGTATTGTCTCAGAGAGATGTGTTGACCCGTTAGAAAAAATCTCAATTACAAGGGAGGAAGTGTGAGGTTTTTTAGGAAACATTAAGACAGACAAATCCCCAGGGCCGGATGGCATCTATCCGAGACTCCTCAGGGAGGCGAGAGATGCAATTGCTGGGCCTCTAACAGAAATCTTTGTCTCTTCACTGGACACAGGTGAGGTCCCAGAGGATTGGAGGATAGCAAATGTGGTCCCGTTATTTAAGAAGGGTAGCAAGGATAACCCGGGTAATTATAGGCCGGTGAGCTTGACGTCCGTGGTAGCGAAGTTGATGGAGAAGATTCTTAGAGATAGGATATATGCGCATTTAGAACTGAATAATCTCATTAGCGATAGACAGCATGGTTTTGTACGAGGGAGGTCATGCCTCACAAATTTGGTTGAGTTTTTTGAGGAGGTGACAAAAACAATTGACGAGGGAAGGGCCGTGGATGTCGTCTATATGGATTTTAGTTTGACAAGGTCCCTCATGGCAGGCTGGTGCAAAAGGTTAGATCTCACGGGATAAAAGGTGAGCTAGCTAGGTGGGTGGAGAACTGGCTTAGCCATAGAAGACAGAGGGTAACAGTGGAGGGGTCTTTTTCCGGTTGGAGGTCTGTGACTAGTGGTGTTCTGCAGGGCTCTGTACTGGGACCTCTGCTGTTTGTGATATATATAAATGATTTGGAGGAAGGTGTAGCTGGTGTGATCAGTAAGTTTGCGGACGACACGAAGATTGCTGGAGTTGCGGATAGTGATGAACATTGTCAGAGAATACAGCAGGATGTAGATAGGCTGGAACATTGGGCGGAGAAATGGCAGGTGGAATTTAATCCAGATAAATGCGAAGTGATGCATTTCGGTAGATCTAATGTAAGGGGGAGCTATACAATAAATGGCAGAACCATCAGGAGTATAGACATACAGAGGGACCTGGGTGTACAAGTCCACAGATCCTTAAAGGTGGCAGCACAGGTGGAGAGGGTGGTTAACTAAGACTTACCTGGATAGTCACATGAGCAGTCTAGGAATGGAGGGATACAAACGAATGGTCTAGTTTGACCAATGAGCGGCACAGGCTTGGAGGGCCGAAGGGCCTGTTTCCTGTGCTGTACTGTTCTTTGTTCTTTGTCCAGTTCTGGTCGCCGCACTACCAGAAGGACGTGGAGGCTTTGGAGAGAGTACAGAGAAGGTTTACCAGGATGTTGCCTGGTATGGAGGGTCTTAGCTATGAGGAGAGATTAGGTAAACTGGGGTTGTTCTCCCTGGAAAGACGGAGGATGAGGGGCGACCTAATCGAGGTGTATAAAATTATGAAGGGCATAGATAGGGTGAACAGTGGGAAGCTTTTTCCCAGGTCAGAGGTGACGAACACAAGGGGTCACGGGTTCAAGGTGAGGGGGCCAAGGTTCAACACAGATGTCAGGGGGATGTATTTTACACAGAGGGTGGTGGGGGCCTGGAATGCACTCCCAAGCAAGGTGATTGAGGCGGACACGCTGGGATCGTTTAAGACATCTAGATAGCCACATGAACAGACTGGGAATAGAGGGATACAAAAGAATGGTCTAGTTGGGCACATGAGCGGCGCAGGCTCGGAGGGCCGAAGGGCCTGTTCCTGTGCTGTATTGTTCTTTGTTCTTTGGGAACATCGCAACTCTGTCAGGTCTTCTTCAGCAGCCAATGACACAGGATCCACTGATGGAGTGGATGTGCTAACCATCTCTGGGGCTAGGCCCTTGCTGGCTCCTTCCTCTGCCTCAGCTACTAAAGTAGTCATGATGTGGAGATGCCGGCGTTGGACTGGGGTAAACACAGTAAGAAGTTTAACAACACCAGGTTAAAGTCCAACAGGTTTATTTGGTAGCAAAAGCCACACAAGCTTTCGAGGCTCTGAGCCCCTTCTTCAGGTGAGTGGGAATTCTGTTCACAAACAGAACTTATAAGACACAGACTCAATTTACATGAATAATGGTTGGAATGCGAATACTTACAACTAATCCAGTCTTTAAGAAACAAAACAATGGGAGTGGAGAGAGCATCAAGACAGGCTAAAAAGATGTGTATTGTCTCCAGACGCTGCGACAACGGATGAATGAACACCGCTCGACAATCACCAGGCAAGACTGTTCTCTTCCTGTTGGGGAGCACTTCAGCGGTCACGGGCATTCGGCCTCTGATATTCGGGTAAGCGTTCTCCAAGGCGGCCTTCGCGACACACGACAGCGCAGAGTCGCGGAGCAGAAACTGATAGCCAGGTTCCGCACACACAAGGACGGCCTCAACCGGGATATTGGGTTTATGTCACACTATTTCACATAAATATTTCTGCTTTTTTCCTCCTGAGTCTTTATCATGCGATCCTAGAATCAGAATTTATGTCACACTATTTGTAACTCCCACAGTTGCGTGGACCTGCAGAGTTTCACTGGCTGTCTTGTCTGGAGACAATACACATCTTTTTAGCCTGTCTTGATGCTCTCTCCACTCCCATTGTTTTGTTTCTTAAAGACTGGATTAGTTGTAAGTATTCGCATTCCAACCATTATTCATGTAAATTGAGTCTGTGTCTTATAAGTTCTGTTTGTGAACAGAATTCCCACTCACCTGAAGAAGGGGCTCAGAGCCTCGAAAGCTTGTGTGGCTTTTGCTACCAAATAAACCTGTTGGACTTTAACCTGGTGTTGTTAAACTTCTTACTCAGCTACTAAAGCCAGAGGCTGCTTTAGCCTCACCATGGGCGTCAAAATCTCTGGTTCAGAGGCTGGCACATAAAAACAAGATGCAGGACCCACTTGCTTGTCTCTTGGAGCTGGAGCTGGCTCTATTTGCCTGCCTCAGTGGTCTTTATGCTTCTCTACTCAACAGCCCTGTGCCTCCGCCACATATCAAACTGGCTCTGTCTTCTTCACAACTCTCCTTGGCACTCAGGCAGGTCTGCCACCAAAATTCCTTGCCGAAATAAGGTCATCCACATTAAATGATCTGTCCCTTTTCAGAGAGTCATGGTGCTCTTTCTGAGAGGCTTGCCTGGCCTACTCCCTCCCCGACAGATTTGGGAACACTAAGTCTAAACAGTATGGAAGCGCGATCCATTAGCAACTCTGCAGGCGTGACCGCAGTGGTGGCAAGAACCAAAGAGCAAAGAAAAGTACAGCACAAGAACAGACCCTTCAGCCCTCCAAGCCTGTGCCGATCATGATGCCCTAACTAAACAAAAAAAAAATCTCCTGCCCTTACTCGGTCCATATCCCTCTATTCCCTCCCTATTCATGGACCCATCCAGATGTCTCTTAAATGTTGTTAATGTTCCTGCTTCCACCACCCCCTCTGGCAGTGCGTTCCAGGCACCCACCACTCTCTGTGTGGAAAACTTCCCCCGCACATCTCCCTTAAACTGTCCCCCTCTCACCTTGAACCTGTGCCCCCTTGTTTTCACAGAATTCCTGCAGCACAGAAGGAGGCCATTCGGCCCATCAAGCCTGCACCGACAACATGTACCCTCCTCACCTCATGCCAGGTGGTCCAAACCTTGGTCCAAACATGGAAAAAAGAACTGAACTCAGGTTCTGAGGTGGGAGGGACTGCCCTTTGACCTCTTGCAGCATGTGGCGCAAAAAACTCAAATCAATGAAAATTCTCCACTGATTGGAGTCATTCCTAACACAAAGGAACAGACTAACATAAACGGCAGAACCATCAAGAGTATAGAAACACAGAGGGACCAAGTCCACAAATCCTTGAAGGTGGCAACACAGGTGGAGAAGGTGGTGAAGAAGGCATATGGTATGCTTGCCTTTATAGGACGGGGTATAGAGTATAAAAGCTGGAGTCTGATGATGCAGCTGTATAGAACGCTGGTTAGGCCACATTTGGAGTACTGCGTCCAGTTCTGGTCGCCGCACTACCAGAAGGACGTGGAGGCATTGGAGAGAGTGCAGAGAAGGTTTACCAGGATGTCGCCCGGTATGGACGGTCTTAGCTATGAGGAGAGATTGGGTAGACTGGGGTTGTTCTCCCTGGAAAGACGGAGAATGAGGGGAGACCTAATAGAGGTATACAAGATTATGAAAGGTATAGGTAGGGTGAATAGTGGGAAGCTTTTTCCCAGGTCGGAGGTGACGATCACGAGGGGTCACGGGCTCAAGGTGAGAGGGGCGAAGTATAACTCAGATATCAGAGGGACGTTTTTTACACAGAGAGTGGTGGGGGCCTGGAATGCACTGCCAAGTAGGGTGGTGGAGGCAGACACGCTGGCATCGTTTAAGACTTACCTGGATAGTCACATGAGCAGTCTGGGAATGGAGAGATACAAACGAATGGTCTAGTTGGACCAATGAGCGGCACAGGCTTGGAGGGTCGAAGAGCCTGTTTCCTGTGCTGTACTGTTCTTTGTTCTTTGAGGATGGTTGCGGTTGTTGGCTTTCATCGGAACATAGGAACAGGATTAAGCCATTCGGCCCCTTGAGCCTACTCCACCATTTAACTAGATCATGGCTGATCATCTACCTCAACACCATCTTCCCACGCTATCTCTGTATCCCTGGATGTCACCTGTAAGCTGACCAAGGCTCAATTGCAGCAAGACTTAAATAAATACAGAAAATACTGAATAAACTCAGCACGTCTGGTAGCATCTGTGGAGAGAAACAGAGTTAACGTTTTGGATCTAAATGACCCTTCTGCAGAACTGAAGGGTCATTTAGATTCAAAATGTTAACTCTGCTTCGCTATCTATTTCTCTCATTTCACATTATAAAGTTTATTTATTAGTCACAAGTAAGGCTGACATTAACACTGCAATGAAGTTGCTGTGAAATTCCCCAACACTCCATTTTCCAGATCTTTGCCCACTCACCTAACCTATCTATATCTTTCTGTAGCCTCCTTGTGTCCTCTTCACAACTTATTCTCCTACCTCTAATTTGGCAACCATCCTTTCAATCCCTTCATCCAGGTCATTGATATAAATTGTAAACAGTTGAGGTCCCAGCACTGATCCCTGTGGCACACCATTCATTACATCTTGCCAACTAGAAACATACCCATTTATACCTGTTCTCTGTTAGCCAGCCAATCTTCTATCCATGCCAATATCTTACCCGATATAACATGAGTTTTTATTTCCCACAATAAATTTTACTATGGCACTTTAGATTTCCAGAAGGCATTTGATAAATTCAATACATCCTTTATCCACTGCACATGTCACTTCCTCAATGGATGCTTAATTTGGGTAAATATGATTTCCCTTTCACAAAACCATGTTGACTCTGCCTGATTACCTTTCCAAGTGCCCTGCTGTAAACTTCTTTAATGATAGTTTCTACCATTTTCCCTATTACAGATGTTAAGTTAATTGGCCTGTAGTTTCCCACTTTCTGCCTCCTTCCCTTTGAATAACGGAGTTACATGTGCTTTTTCTAATCTAATAGGACCTTCCCCAAACCTAAGAGGTTTTGGAAAACTAAAACCAATGCATCACTAGACACTTTTTAACACCCTAGGATGAAGTCCAACAGCACCCGGGAACTTGTCAGCCCGCAGCTCCAACAGTTTACTCAGTACCACTTCTCTGGTGACTGTAATTTTCCCCGACTTCCCTCCCTTCCATATCTTGATTTATAGCTGCTTCTGGGATGTTACTTGTATTCTCTATAGTGAAAACTGATGCAAAATACATGTTCAATTCATCTGTCACCTCATTGTTTTCCACTATCAATTCTCTCGACTCATTTTCTATAGGACCAAAGCTCACTTTGTGAAATCTTTTCTTTTGAAACTATTTATAGAAACTATCACAATCTGTTTTATATTTCTGGCCATCTTTCTCTTGTATTCTAATTTCTCCCTTCTTATTAATATTTTAGTCATCCTTTGCTGTTCCTTATATTCTTTCCAATCTTGTGACTTTCCACCTGTCTTTGCACAATCATATGTCTTCTCTTTAAATTTGATATTATCATTAACCTTTCTAGTTAGACACGGAGGGTGGGTCCGTCTTTTGGACATTTTCTGACTTGTTGGAATATATTATTCCGCATTTTCTGAAATATCCCCTTAAATGTTTGCCACTACGGGCCTGATTTTACCATTTTCATTCTAAGTGCTGAATCTGGGCGTAATGCAGATCCGACTTGGGAATCTGCTTTCAGGCTCCTCCCATACGCACTCAAGCTTGAACATAACATCTCCAGTCCCAATCGCGCTGTGGGCGGGGCTTAGCGCGGCCGAAACGATCGGAACTTTGAACTGCGCATGCGCAGTTGGAAAAGAATTGAAAAAGCGCGCCCGTGTCAGATCGATCCCGGGCCGCAGAAAGCGGAGAAAGCGGCCCGGGAGCGAAAAGCGGGAGCGATGACCCCCACACTGTCCCCCTTATCCACCCCCCCCCCCACTACCCACACAAATCACTGTCCCCCTTATCCACCCCCCGCGCTACCCACACACATCACTGTCCCCTTATCCACCCTCCCCCCGCTACCCACACACATCACTGTCCCCCTTATCCACCCCCACCCGCTACCCACACACATCACTGTCCCCTTATCCACCCCCCCCCCCGCTACCCACACACATCACTGTCCCCCTTATCCACCCCCCCACTACCCACACACATCACTGTCCCCCTTATCCACCCCCCGCGCTACCCACACACATCACTGTCCCCTTATCCACCCCCCCGCACTACCCACACACATCACTGTCCCCCTTATCCACCCCCCCGCTACCCACACACATCACTGTCCCCCTTATCCACCCCCCCCGCTACCCACACACATCACTGTCCCCTTATCCACCCCCCCGCACTACCCACACACATCACTGTCCCCCTTATCCACCCCCCCACTACCCACACACATCACTGTCCCCCTTATCCACCCCCCCCGCTACCCACACACATCACTGTCCCCTTATCCACCCCCCCACTACCCACACACATCACTGTCCCCCTTATCCACCCCCCCACTACCCACACACATCACTGTCCCCCTTATCCACCCCCCGCGCTACCCACACACATCACTGTCCCCCTTATCCACCCCCCCCCACTACCCACACACATCACTGTCCCCCTTATCCACCCCCCCCCCACTACCCACACACATCACTGTCCCCCTTATCCAACACCCCCCGCTACCCACACACATCACTGTCCCCCTTATCCACCCCCCCCCGCTACCCACACACATCACTGTCCCCTTATCCACCCCCCCGCACTACCCACACACATCACTGTCCCCCTTCTCCACCACCCCGCTACCCACACACATCACTGTCCCCCTTATCCACCCCCCCACTACCCACACACATCACTGTCTCCCTTATCCACCCCCACTACCCACACACATCACTGTCTCCCTTATCCACCCCTGCACTACCCACACACATCACTGTCCCCCTTATCCACCCACCCACCACCCACACACATCACTGTCCCCCTTATCCACCCCTGCACTACCCACACACATCACTGTCCCCCTTATCCACCCCCCCACTACCCACACACATCACTGTCCCCCTTATCCATCCCCCCCACTACCCACACACATCACTGTCCCCCCCACTACCCACACACATCACTGTCCCCCTTATCCACCCCCCACTACCCACACACATCACTGTCCCCCTTATCCACCCCTGCACTACCCACACACATCACTGTCCCCCTTATCCCCCCCCCCCCCACTACCCACACACATCACTGTCCCCCTTATCCACCCCCCACTACCCACACACATCACTGTCCCCCTTATCCACCCCCCACTACCCACACACATCACTGTCCCCCTTATCCACCCCCCCACTACCCACACACATCACTGTCCCCCTTATCCACCCCCCCACTACCCACACACATCATTGTCCCCCTTATCCACCCCCCCACTACCCACACACATCACTGTCCCCCTTATCCACCACCCCACTACCCACACACATCACTGTCTCCCTTATCCACCCCCCCCCCACTACCCACACACATCACTGTCCCCCTTATCCACCCCCCACTACCCACACACATCACTGTCCCCCTTATCCACCCACCCACTACCCACACACATCACTGTCTCCCTTATCCACACCCCCACTACCCACACACATCATTGTCCCCCTTATCCACCCCCCACTACCCACACACATCACTGTCCCCCTTATCCACCCACCCACTACCCACACACATCACTGTCCCCCTTATCCACCACCCCACTACCCACACACATCACTGTCCCCCTTATCCACCCCCCACTACCCACACACATCACTGTCCCCCTTATCCACCCCCCCACTACCCACACACATCACTGTCCCCCCCACTACCCACACACATCACTGTCCCCCCCACTACCCACACACATCACTGTCCCCCTTACCCAACCCCCACTACCCACACACATCACTGTCCCCCTTATCCACCCCCCCCCCCCCACTACCCACACACATTACTGTCCCCCTTATCCACCCCCCACTCCACACACACATCGCTGTCCCCCTTATCCACCCCCCCACTACCCACACACATCACTGTCCCCCTTATCCACCCCCCCCCCACTACCCACACACATCACTGTCCCCCTTATCCACCCCCCCCACCACCCACAAACATCACTGTCCCCCTTATCCACCCCCCCCACTACCCACACACATCACTGTCCCCCTTATCCACCCCTCCCCCACTACCCACACACATCATTGTCCCCCTTATCCACCCCCCCCACTACCCACACACATCACTGTCCCCCTTATCCACCCCCCACTACCCACACACATCACTGTCCCCCTTATCCACCCCCCCACTACCCACACACATCACTGTCACCCTTATCCACCCCCCACTACCCACACACATCACTGTCCCCCTTATCCACCACCCCACTACCCACACACATCACTGTCCCCCTTATCCACCCCCCCCCACTACCCACACACATCACTGTCCCCCTTATCCACCCCCCCACTACCCACACACATCACTGTCCCCCCACACTACCCACACACATCACTGTCCCCCTTACCCACCCCCCCACTACCCACACACATCACTGTCCCCCTTATCCAACCCCCCCACTACCCACACACATCACTGTCCCCCTTATCCAACCCCCCCACTACCCACACACATCACTGTCCCCCTTACCCACCCCCCCACTACCCACACACATCACTGTCCCCCCCCACTACCCACACACATCACTGTCCCCCTTAGCCACCCCCCCACTACCCACACGCATCACTGTCCCCCTTACCCACCCCCCACTACCCACACACATCACTGTCCCCCTTATCCACCCCCCCCACCACCCACACACATCACTGTCCCCCTTATCCACCCCCCCACTACCCACACACATCACTGTCCCCCTTATCCACCCCCCCCCCACTACCCACACACATCACTGTCCCCCTTATCCACCCCCCCACTACCCACACACATCACTGTCCCCCTTATCCACCCCTGCACTACCCACACACATCACTGTCCCCCTTATCCACCCCCCCCACTACCCACACACATCACTGTCCCCCTTATCCACCCCCCACTACCCACACACATCAACCCACACACATCACTGTCCCCCTTATCCACCCCCCCACTACCCACACACATCACTGTCCCCCTTATCCACCGCCCCCACTACCCACACACATCACTGTCCCCCTTATCCACCCCCCCACTACCCACACACATCACTGTCCCCCTTACCCACCCCCCACTACCCACACACATCACTGTCCCCCCACACTACCCACACACATCACTGTCCCCCTTATCCACCCCCCCACTACCCACACACATCACTGTCCCCCTTATCCACCCCCCCACTACCCACACACATCACTGTCCCCCTTACCCACCCCCCACTACCCACACACATCACTGTCCCCCCACACTACCCACACGCATCACTGTCCCCCCACACTACCCACACACATCACTGTCCCCCTTACCCACCCCCCACTACCACACACATCACTGTCCCCCTTATCCCTCCCCCCCACTACCCACACACATCACTGTCCTCCTTACCCACCCCCCCACTACCCACACACATCACTGTCCCCCTTATCCATCCCCCCCACTACCCACACACATCACAGTCCCCCTTACCCACCCCCCACTACCCACACACATCACTGTCCCCCTTATCCACCCCCCCACTACCCACACACATCACTGTCCCCCTTATCCATCCCCCCCACTACCCACACACATCACTGTCCCCCTTATCCATCCCCCCCACTACCCACACACATCACTGTCCCCCTTACCCACCCCCCACTACCCACACACATCACTGTCCCCCTTACCCACCCCCCACTACCCACACACATCACCGCCCCCTTATCCACCCCTGCACTACCCACACACATCACTGTCCCCCCACACTACCCACACACATCACTGTCCCCCTTACCCACCCCCCACTACCCACACACATCACTGTCCCCCCACACTACCCACACGCATCACTCTCCCCCTTACCCACCTCCCACTACCCACACACATCACTGTCCCCCTTATCCATCCCCCCCACTACCCACACACATCACTGTCCCTCTTACCCACCCCCCCCCCCCGCTACCCACACACATCACTGTCCCCCTTATCCACCCCCCCACTACCCACACACATCACAGTCCCCCTTATCCACCCCCCACTACCCACATGCATCACTGTCCCTCTTACCCACCCCCCACTACCCACACACATCACTGTCCCCCTTATCCATCCCCCCCACTACCCATACACATCACTGTCCCTCTTACCCACCCTCCCACTACCCACACACATCACAGTCCCTCTTACCCACCCCCGCACTACCCACACACATCACTGTCTCCCTTATCCACCCCCCCACTCCCCACACACATCACTGTCCCCCCCAGTACCCACACACATCACTGTCCCTCTTACCCACCCTCCACTACCCACACACATCACTGTCCCTCTTACCCACACCCCACTACCCACACACATCACTGTCCCCCTTATCCACCCCCCCACTACCCAGACCGATCGCCACCCCTGCCCCCCTCCCCACCGATCGCCTGCAGAGTGGCAGCGGACCCCCCGGCCCCCCACCAGAGATCCATCTGTCCCCCCCCCCCCAGACAACGATCGGGCCTCTCCCCCCCCCCTCCCCCGAGATACATCTTACCTGCCTCCCTCATCCCTCCCCCCCCCCCACCCCCCCCAGACAACGATCTGGCCTCACTTCCCCCCCACCCCCAGAGAATGGTGTGGCCTCACCCACCCCTCCCTCCCCACCATACAACGATCTGGCCTCACTCCCCCCTCCCACCCCCGACAATGAACTGGCTTCACTCCCCCCCACAGAGAATGGTCTGGCCTCATTACCACCCCCCCCCCCACCCTAGAAGAACATCTGACCCGCCTCCTCCTCCCTCCCCACCAGACAACAATCAGCCCCTCCCCCCCCATCACCAGACAACGATCAGCCCCCCCCCCCCCACCACCAGACAACGGTCGGCCCTCTCGCCCCCCCCAGAGATACATCTGACCAGCCTCCTCCTCCCCCCCCAACCAGAGAATGATCTGACCCGCCTCCCTCCTCCTCCCCCCCCCCAACCAGAGAATGATCTGACCCGCCTCCCTCCTCCTCCCCCCCCAAACAGAGAATGATCTGACCCGCCTCCCTCCTCCTCCCCCCCCCCCCCAACCAGACAACGATCTGACCCGCCTCCCTCCTCCCCCTGACCATTGATCTGAGTCAGAGAGCCGTTGGAGACACTGAACGCACCCTACAGAAGCTGGAGCGTCTGATTCAGACTATTATTTAGCAGGTCCATTATGGCGCGGTTCTGGATTGGCAAACGCAGTGGTAAAGGGGGAAATGCTGATAAAGTTGGGCGGGCAGTTCATTAATTCAATTTAAATGCATGCAAATGCATTTAAATCGTCGTTGCGCCTGTTTTGGGTGCGAATCGATTCGCCGCCATTCCCGGGTTTCGGTAAAGTGGCAACCTGCGCAGGTGCGGGTGCGGATTGTGATAATGGCCTCTCACCCGACTTTACCACGTTTTCACGCCCGGAGGCAATGGTAAAATAGGGCCCTACATCTCCATTGACCTATTCCTTAACCTCATTTACCAATTCACTCAGCCAGTTCTGCTTTCATGCCCTCATAAGTACCCTTGTTTAAGTTTAAAAGCATAGTCTTGGATCCACTCCTCTCTCTCTCTCACTAAATGTAAAATACAATCATATTATGATTGCTGCTAACTAGGAGTGCTTTCACTATGAGGTTATCAGTTAATCCTATCTCATTGCACAGTACCAGGTCTAGAATAGCCTGCTCTCTGGCTGGCTCCAGAATGTGTTGTTGTAAGAAACTCTCTCGAAAACATTCCATGAATTTGTCATCTAGACTACTTTTGCCCATCTGACTTTTCCAGCCTACACGCAGTTTAAAATCCCCCAGGATTGTAACCGTGCCTTTCTGACAAGCTCATACACAATTCCCACAATGATTTCTCAACTTTACCATCTCATCTCTACACAAACCATTTCTATATCCTGTTTCCTAAACTTATGTCCTCCCTCTAATACCATCATTAATTAACAGAGCCATCCCTCCACCTTTTCCTCGCTGTCTATCCCTCCGAAATGCCTGTACTCTTCAATATTCAGGTCCCAATCCATGTCCTCCTGTAGCCATGTCTTTGCAATGCCAATCAAATCAAACTTATTTATTTCTGTGTGTTCTCAGTTCATCTGCTTTGTTTCAAATGTTTTGTGCGTTTGGATATAACCTCTAATCTCATCCATTGATGTTAGATTTGTACACTTGATCCCTTCTTGTCACTGTTTTTCATGTCCCTTGTCTCTACTCTTTTATCTACCACATCTTCCCCAAATTTGATCCCCTGCCCCCACTATTTAGTTTAAAACTCTCTACTTTTAAAATCTGTTTGTGGGACATGGGCATCGCTGGCTGGCTAGCATTTATTGCCCATTCCTGGTTGCCCAAGGGCAGTTGAGGGTCAACCACATTGCTGTGGCTCTGGAGTCACATGTAGGCCAGACCGGGTAAGGAAGGCAGATTTCCTTCCCTAAAGGACATTAGTGAACCTACTTCCCTAGTTATACAAAGAACAAAGAACCAACACATGACACCTTTCTAAAATAAAGACCTTTTGCCTCTTCACGGTCCATAACCCTCTATTCCCTGCCTATTCATGTATCTGTCAAGATATCTCTTAAACGTTGTTATTGTATCTGCTTTTATCACCTGCAAAGGCAGTGCATTCCAGGCACTTACCACTCTCTGTGTAAAAAACTTGCCTCTCGCATCTCCTTTAAACTTTCCCCCTTTTATCTTAAACCTATGTCCCCTAGTAATTGACATTTCTACCCCAACTGACAAGAACACCAGTCCCAGCACGGTTCAGGTTTAGACTGTCCCAATGGCACAGATCCACTTTCCCCAGTATTGGTGGCAGTGCCCCATGAACTGGAACCCAGTTCTCCCACACCAATCCATGCATTCATCTCTCTGATCTGATTAGTCCTATGCTAATTTGCATGTTCTAGGACTTCTAGGACTACAGGCAGCCCCACCTCGCTAAGGAGCAGAGGGGAATGGGGGAACAGGGCAAGGGTCAGGCTACAGAGACAAGGGGAGGGTAAAGAAAGTGGGGAAAATGGCAAGTCTGGGGTATCTCTGATGGGCCTAGAGGACCCACAAAGGAGGGATCAACATAACGGGGCAACATAAAATACAGTCATAGTAAATTACTTTGTTGCATTATTTTCACAAAAAAAAAATCATTATATAAAAATTACAATAGAAAGGAGGTGATTTGGCCGGACCAGTCTGTTCTGGAGTTTATTTATCCTCTTCTTCAATGTCGCCAAGACTTCAGATCTCCGATTCATTGATCAATAATTACTTTATCCCAGAGAATAATACAAGAAGAATACGGAGGTAAAATTGATGGATGATTTTGTGCGAGTAAATTACAACCTTTAAGAAGTTTAAAATGCCAATTGGCAGAAAGGTTTGATGAATGTGAGTAGTTTGCCGCTCAGAGACAGCTGATGTTGGGAGTGCAGTGCGATTAGTTTACATTCTGTTTGGCTGCAGGAAACTTTAGAAGAGTTTTCTTTTGTCAGGTGAGGAAATAATCCAGTTACTGTTAGAATCATTTGAGTGGGAAAACTGTTTGCACAGATGGTCAAGTCACTATAATAAGGAATAGGAATTGTGTTGTTGCAGGAATAGCTGTAAAACCACTGGTAATGGTGACACAGTGTAATGTTGCATCACCAAGCCTTTCACTAAAAAGGCTAGTACACAAATTGCAGAGTGTTAAATACAGGTGGCTGTGAATTTTGTGAAATCTAAATCTGTGAATTTGCGTCTGATTACACAGCTGTGTTCAGGATATGAAAAACTATTTCTCACATTTAAGTACATTGGTTATATCATGTCCTAGAAAAAGTTTGAGCTTTATAAAGACCAGCAGTCTTTTCTTTCTATATACAATCCTGTACTAGCTGAAAACTTCTATGGACAATGGGGCGGCACGGTAGCACAGTGGTTAGCACTGCTGCTTCACAGCTCCAGGGTCCCGGGTTCGATTCCTGGCTCGGGTCACTGTCTGTGTGGAGTTTGCACATTCTCCTCGTGTCTGCGTGGGTTTCCTCCGGGTGCTCCGGTTTCCTCCCACAGTCCAAAGATGTGCGGGTTAGGTTGATTGGCCAGCTTAAAAATTGCCCCTTAGAGTTCTGAGATGCGTAGGTTAGCGGGATTAGCAGGTAAATATGTGGGGGTAGGGCCTGGGTGGGATTGTGGTCGGTGCAGACTCGATGGGCCGAATGGCCTCCTTCTGCACTGTAGGGCTTCTATGATTTCTATGACAATGATACTTTGTGTACTTTCTTAGAAAGAGTGACAATAACAGAACAATGATATATTTCCAAGTCAGGATGATATATGACTTGGAGGGGAATTTCAGGTAGTGGCATTTGCACGTCTGCTGTCCTTATCTTTCTAGGTGGTAGAGGTTTTGGATTTGGAAGGTGCTATCGGAGAATTGGCGAGATTTTTGCAGTACATCTTGCAGATGATACACCCGATTTTCACTGGTGGTGGAGGGAATGAATGTTTAAGTGATAGAACATAGAACATAGAAAGCCACAGCACAAACAGGCCCTTCGGCCCACAAGTTGCGCCGATCACATCCCCACCTCTAGGCCTATCTATAGCCCTCAATCCCATTAAATCCCATGTACTCATCCAGAAGTCTCTTAAAAGACCCCAACGAGTTTGCCTCCACCACCACCGACGTCAGCCGATTCCACTCACCCACCACCCTCTGAGTGAAAAACTTACCCCTGACATCTCCTCTGTACCTACCCCCCAGCACCTTAAACCTGTGTCCTCTCGTAGCAACCATTTCAGCCCTTGGAAATAGCCTCTGAGAGTCTACCCTATCCAGACCTCTCAACATCTTGTAAACCTCTATCAGGTCACCTCTCATCCTTCGTCTCTCCAGGGAGAAGAGACCAAGCTCCCTCAACCTATCCTCATAAGGCATGCCCCCCAATCCAGGCAACATCCTTGTAAATCTCCTCTGCACCCTTTCAATGGCTTCAACATCTTTCCTGTAATGAGGTGACCAGAACTGCGCGCAGTACTCCAAGTGGGGTCTAACCAGGGTCCTATAAAGCTGCAGCATTATCTCCCGACTCCTAAACTCAATCCCTCGATTAATGAAGGCCAGTACGCCTTCTTGACCGCATCCTCCACCTGCGAGGCCGATTTAAGAGTCCTATGGACCCGGACCCCAAGGTCCTTCTGATCCTCTACACTGCTAAGAATGGTACCCTTCATATTATACTGCTGCTTCATCCCATTGGATCTGCCAAAATGGATCACCACACACTTATCCGGGTTGAAGTCCATCTGCCACTTCTCCGCCCAGTCTTGCATTCTATCTATGTCTCGCTGCAACTTCTGACATCCCTCCAAACTATCCACAACACCACCTACCTTGGTGTCGTCAGCAAACTTACCAACCCATCCCTCCACTTCCTCATCCAGGTCATTTATGAAAATGACAAACAGCAAGGGTCCCAGAACAGATCCCTGGGGCACTCCACTGGTCACTGACCTCCATGCAGAGAAAGACCCCTCCACAGCCACTCTCTGCCTTCTGCAGGCAAGCCAGTTCTGGATCCACAAGGCAACAGCCCCTTGGATCCCATGCCCTCTCACTTTCTCAAGAAGTCTTGCATGGGGGACCTTATCGAACGCCTTGCTGAAGTCCATATAGACCACATCCACCGCTCTTCCTTCGTCAATGTGTTTGGTCCCATTTTCAAAGAACTCAACCAGGCTCGTAAGGCACGACCTGCCCTTGACAAAGCCGTGCTGACTACTTTTGATCATACTAAACTTCTCTAGATGATCATAAATCCTGTCTCTCAGGATCCTCTCCATCAACTTACCAACCACTGAGGTTAGACTCACCGGTCGGTAATTTCCCGGGCTGTCCCTGTTCCCTTTCTTGAATATAGGGACCACATCTGCAATCCTCCAATCCTCCGGAACCTCTCCCGTCTCCATCGACGATGCAAAGATCATCGCCAAAGGCTCCGCAATCTCCTCCCTCGCCTCCCACAGTAACCTGGGGTACATCCCATCCGGTCCCGGCGACTTACCAACCTTGATGCCATTCAATAGTTCCAACACATCCTCTTTCTTTATGTCCACATGCTCGATCCTTTCTGTCCACCGCAAACCAGCAGTACAACCACCCGGATCCCTTTCCACCGTGAATACCGAGGTAAAGTATTCATTAAGCAGCTCCGCCATTTCTAACGGTTCCGCACAAACTTTTCCCCCTTCACCTTTTAAGGGTCCTATGCCTTCACATCTCATCCTTTTACTCTTGACATATTTGTAGAAAGCCTTGGGATTCTCCTTAATCTTACCCGCCAAGGCCTTCTCATGACCCCTTCTCGCTCTCCTAATTTCCTTCTTAAGCTCCTTCCTACATCCCGTATACTCCTCTAAATCCTTAACACCTCCTAGCTCTCTGAACCTTCTGAGTTGGGGTGCTGATCAAGAAAGCTGCTTTATTTGAAACATGCTGAGCTTCTTTAGTGTTGTTAAAGGTACACTGGTTCAGACCCCACTTGGAGTACTGTGCTCAGTTCTGGTCGCCTCACTATAGGAAGGATGTGGAAAAGATTGAAAGGGTGCAGAGGAGATTTACAAGGATGTTGCCTGGATTGAGTGGCATGCCTTATGAGGATAAGCTGAGGGAGCTCGGTCTTTTCTCCTTGGAGAGACGAAGGATGAGAGGAGACCTAATAGAGGTGTATAAGATGTTGAGAGGCATAGATCGGGTGGACTCTCAGAGGCTTTTTCCCAGGGCGGAAATGGCTGCTACGAGAGGACACAGGTTTAGGGTGCTGGGGGGTAGGTACAGGGGAGATGTTAGGGGTAAGTTTTTCACACAGAGGGTGGTGGGTGAGTGGAATCGGCTGCTGTCAGTGGTGGTGGAGGCGAACTCAATAGGGTCTTTTAAGAGACTCCTGGATGAGTACATGGAGCTTAATAGGATGGAGGGTTATAGGTAGGTCTAGAAGGTAGGGATGTGTTAGGCACAACTTGTGGGCCGTAGGGCCTGTTTGTGCTGTAGTTTTTCTATGTTTCTAAATGGAGAGCATCCCATCACACCCCTGATTTGTACCTTGCAGATGTTTGACATGCTTTGAACAGTTAGGGGCTGAGATATTCACTACAAAATTCCAAGCTTTTGATCTGCTCTTGAAGCAGGGTGGTCCAGTTAAATTTCTGATCAATGGTGATCTTAAGGATGTGGTCAGGGCATTAGTATAATTAAAAGGCTGTTGAATGTCAAGGGAGAAGGTTAGAATCTTTCATGTTTGAGGCAGTCACTGTTTGAGGCACTTGTGTGGCACTAATGTTACTTGTCACTGAATGTTGTCCAGGTCTTGCTGCATGCGAGTATGGACTGCTTCATTTTCTGAGGCAGGTGAATGAAACTGAATATGGTACAATCATCAGCGAACATCCCCTCTTCTGACCATAAGATGAATAGAAAGGTTATTGATGAAGCAGCTGATAATTGAGGAAATTCTGCAGTGATATTCTGGGATTGAGATGATTGTCCCCCATCAGCCACAACCACCTTCCTTTGCACTAGGTATGACTCCAACCAGAGGAGAGTACGCCCACCTCCAATTCCCACTGAATTCCAGCTTTGTTCAGATTTCCTTATGATAGTCAAGCGCTGTCTTGTCTTAATGTCAACAGCATTCACTCTCACCTCACCTCTGTAATTCAGCTCTTTTGTCCATGTCTGGACCAAGGCTGTAATGGGGTCCAGAGCTGAGTAATCTGATGGAACCCAAATTGAACATTAATGAGCAGGTTATTGCTGTGTAATTGCTACTTGATTACATTGATAACATCTTCCATCACTTTATTGATGATTGAGAATAGTCTCATAGGGTGTGTAGAAGGGAATTGTAAATCAGCTAGTGAGATTCACAGACAGATGTAGTCTTTTTAGTGACAGAATAGTGAGAAGGGGTTAAATGATTCTTTATAACAAATTAATATAGATAGTTTGCTCATATGTGAATGCAATAACAGTATTAAGACAATTGAATATGATTTTAAAGTATATATATCAAGTATTGAATGTATTTTAACATATAAAATATATTGTTTGTCTCAGTCAAAAAGAACAAATGCTGCAAAGTGTAACGGTAAGTTCAGAAGGTTAGAACAATAAGCTGGGTACCCATTAATCAGCAAAAGTATTAGAAAGTTTCACATTTTTGGGACAAATGTTGTAACATTATAGCAGCAAACATTATCCAGACATAAAGATGATGCATTTCTAGGGCCCAGAAATCACGTATCTTTCTGTCTTGGCAAAGTGCCTGTGGGAAAGGTTCATCTATGGAAAGCGTCCATTGTTACATAGCAACCAGGAAGTGGGTTGAGCCAAAATGGGAAGATGTCCGGATGAATGGACCAATGAGATATCACTGTGCTGAGTGGCAGGTTGCAACTGACTGAGATACTTGTCAAAAACTGGAATGACATGAGAACACGAAATGAAATTGATTTTAAGCTAATGAAGAGGTGTATTTTAGATAACAAAAGGTATAATCTGTATTTTGGCTGAGTGCCTCAGATCTTTGGAGAGGTTTCACAACTCTAAACCTGAGCTGTTTAACTCTTTGGAGACCTCCGAACAGCCGTACATTAATGTATTGTTTATACTGTCTGATTTTTGTGTTTTAAATAAAATAGCACGTGATCCAGGGAGTCAGGAACAGGGCCTGATACTGCCCATCGGCGGTGTCAAATTTAAAAGCCGCACACCCATAACACAAAGCTAACTGCAGGAGGGAGGGCGGAAAACGGTAGTGAAGATGTTAAAAATAATCCCGTGGAGAGGGGAGTTAAGTTTGAGGGAAAGGTGTACTTTTGGTAAGAGCCATGGGTTAAATTTAGGACATTCTCAGAGGAAAGGTCTGCAGAATTAGGAAATGAGGGAAAAACAATAGGGAAGCCAACAGGAGAATTCTCAGAAGCTTTTCTTGTGCGAGAGAGAGAGACACTGAAAAGTCTGTGCAGCACCACTGTGTGGTAAATAGCAAGTATGGCAGAAGGAGGCAGTTGATGTACAGTTAGTTGGTCCCTGAAAAAACTGCTCAGGAAGATTTTAAAAAAGAATCCAAGGGGAAAGCAATAACAGAATCATTGTATCCAACACTCCCCGTTGGAGTCAAGTGAGGAAGATGCAGACAGGGAGAATCAATTGGAAATGACAAATCAGGGAGGTGCAAATTCCTTTAGTTAAAGTAAGACAGAAGAGCCCGCTCCAGTAGCACCAATATCAGAATTTTAAATGGACACTCGGGTAGAGGAACCGCAAATTGGGTTAAAGTAACTTTAAGTAAAACAGGAGGAAAACCCAGGTACAAGTGGACAGCCAAGGCCAAGACATGATTTCTGGACAGAAAGAGAACATTGCCAAAGATTGCCACAGCACGGCAGGAAACAATTTTAAAAGACAGTGCAGTAATTGCGGTAAAGTAGGTCATGATATAAAGTTTTGTTGGGTGAAGGGGGGAGGTAGAGAAGGGCAGGGTCCTGGCAAAATAAACACAATGTGGAGATGCCGGCGTTGGACTGGGGTAAGCACAGGAAGAAGTCTCACAACACCAGGTTAAAGTCCAACAGGTTTATTTGGTAGCAAATACCATTTGCTACCAAATAAACCTGTTGGACTTTAACCTGGTGTTGTGAGGCTTCTTACAATAAACACAGCCAAACTTCTGAGAATACAGAATTTTTTAGATACTACATGACGTCCATCTCTGCCCCTTTTTTTGAAACAAAGCAGAGTTAACCCATTCAGTCCCAAACAGGACGAATCTTCGTGTTTTAAAGATTTGCAGCAACTATGAGCCAATATAGTAGAACTTGTTAACTAGCAGAAGGGGGAGAGCATTTAGTGATAAATTATACAAGATAGAGGGAGGAGTGTGTTTACATTTGTCCCTATGGGATAACTTGTGATAACAGCACTGGTTAACTTAGGGCTATTCAACAATGATAGTGACCTAGCAACATTTTAGTCGGATTGTGAGGAGTGGATTTTTAAAATTAGTGAACTAATCATGAGACTAAGAGAAGTCGTCCAGAGCACAGGGCGCATCTAGGTGTAAATACTGAATGTGGGAAGGTTGAAAACTATAACAGATGAAAGCTGAGCACGAAGGGGCAATAATCCAGTAGAATAAAAATAAACATTGCAGGAAGTCAACAGGGTAATAAGATAGATATTAATAGCCATTAGAAAGCCCTTATCACTATTTTCTGAGTTTGGGACAATTCTAACATAGGAAAACGTGTTAAAGCAAATTACTTTAATGCAATGATGCTATTTAAGATAAAGAATGACTAATCAAAATAAGTTACTGCCTGGAATCAAATTGAAAGGTTTGATTTTTGTTTCAAAGATGTTATTATGTTATAGAATTCAGTAAAGAAATTAATTCCAGAGGACCGAAAGAAGGTTATGCATTACGTATAAACGTCTCTCACCAGAAAAGAGGTAAGACAAGTATTGAAGGCTGTTTAACTATTGTAGGAATTTTGTGGAAGATTATGCACTCTTAGATTTCATTAAAGGTGGTAGAACCAGCAGAAAGAGAGAATAGAATGGGGGAGAAAGAGAACCAGGCTTTTACAGATTTAAAATTGGCTCAATGGCACAGCCCACACCGCATGGGCAGTGGTAAATAGTAAAGGAACGGTGATTGCAGGAGGGCAGATTCCAGGAAGCAAATCAGCACAGGTAGCAGAACAGATAGCATTAACTAAAGCTTTAGAATGGAGTGCAGGAAAACAGGTTAACATTTACACAGAGAGCAGATACGCTTTTGGGGTAATTCACAATTCGATGACAGCCTGGGAAAGGTTTTGTTACCTCAAGTAGGGGGCACATAGAGCATGAAAACCTGATTAAAGATCTAATCCAAGCAGTCCACATTCCTTTGGAAGCAGCGTGATCAAAATACAGGCCCACAAGAAGACTACAGGCAAAGCTCAAGAAGGAAACAGTAAAGTAGATAAGGCAGCTAAAAACTGTTGTAGCAGAATTTGGAAGGAACACAAGTAATAGATGTGTCAATGATACAAGCTGGAGAGAGTTCAGATATTGCTGTGAGACAAGTACAAGCGCAGGCTCCAGAGGAGGAGAAACAAGGATGAAAAGACTAGGAGGGCAAAAAGGACGGGATAGAGTATGGAGGAGAAAGAGGAAAATAATAGCATCAGAGGCAATATAGCAGACCTAATTAAAGATATACCATGGATGGTAGAGCTAATGACAGACAAGAAAGGGTTTGGCACTAGATGGGAAGGCCCCTCAGTGTAGTTGTGAGAGGACAAACATCTGCTCTAATTGGTGAAAAATGTGGTCCCAGATGGAGCACTGGACACAATTGAAACCATACCCTAGTTGATAAGCTACCAGTACCGAGAATGTTCCACTAAATTAATAATCTTGCAGAACACAGAATCAAATGGTTCCAACAGCCACAGTACTGATGAAAGGGTTAATTGGATTTACACACAAAATTGTTAGGTTAGCCAAAATTATGGCATTGAAATTAGATTAAGTACTAGACTAAAATATAAATAATTTAGTTATCATGTTACTAATTTTAGGGCCTTAGGGCCACTCTGTTTATTATTACAGGGCACGAAGATAGATTCAACAGTTGAAAAAAAAGAAAGACAAACTACCACCAATCAAGCCCCAACGCTGAATGTCAAACATTTGAAGATAAAGGCAAGAAGATTATAGCGTGGTTTTGCAAAGTACATTTATCTTTTCAATATTAACAGTCTGGAAACACCAAAATAGACTATTCAGATTAACTTAGATTGACAAGATGATTATCCTATTTCATTGTATTATTGAGTGTGTTATGTTTAACACAATCAGTCCATCAAGAACTGCATACTAATACTTATCTGTATATGGCATACACATATGCTAAAACTGCTGACATATCTAAATGTTGGGTGTGCACAGATTCCTATTCATGCAGAAGACGGAATACCTTCATGTCCAGTGCCTTTAATATGGGCAGACTTCATTGTGTAGGATCAGCTTACTCAGTCTTTTAGGGATGCATGGGCAATAGGGACAGGTTTGATTAAGGAATGTGATAGAGTAGACTTTTATAGAAATAGGTGTTGCACGGGTGGGCCAGATCACGTGAATAGATACACACCTGTCTTTGACACAGCCAATCCAGCCTTATTTTGAATGGTGCAGATTCAGAGGCCCAAAAGATGGTGTACATCGAGAATAAGAACGGCCACAGAGTGGATTTAGAAACCAGCAAGTATAAGTACTCAGTAGATGTAGCCAGTAAAATTTGTCCAGATCCACCCAATGATGAGCGAGTTTGCAATATTTCATATTGTTTCGAAGGAGAGAACACCTATCCAACTCTCAGTGGAACTTACTGGATTTGTGGAAATAAAGCATACCCGTGGTTGTCTTCTGGCTGGAAGGGGTCACGTTACCTTGGATATGTAGAACAATATAATTGCCATACTAGCCAGCTTCCAAAGGAAAGAAAACAACTTGCCCTGGTGGGATTGGACAATTTCCTGGGGACAATGATGCTAGCTTATTCACATATGAGACAGTCTATGGAAATTGAAGCCATTACCTCAATTTTGGAAAAGGTTGCCAATGATACTGCTACAGCCCTTTCAGAGATCAGTGATGAAATGATTGCAATGCGCACGGTTGTGCTACAGAATCGCATGGCATTAGAATTTATCCTGGCAGCTAGGGGTGGATCATGTGCCTTGATTGGATCAAAATGTTATACCTACGTACCAGACACCTCGGAGAACATAACTAATCTGGCTACACATATTTGGAAGGAGATTGAGAAACTTTAACAACCGGGTCAAATTTCTCTGGGGAAATGGACAATTGGCTGGATAGGATCACTCAATGTGCACAGTGCAGGGGATCACACATCTTTTCATTTTCATTTTGATGATCATTGTGATTGTACAGTTGTTCAAATATTGTTGTTGCACAGCAACCGAATCCATAGCAAAGGTGGCCTCAATCAAGGAGTAGAAGACGACAACGACGATAGCACCCGTACTACCAAGTGCTCCAACATAGGAGAACATTTACTTAAAGACATCTTTCTAATGCCATACATAAGATGACATTACGTTTTGATTTTTAGCGTCAATGAGGATCAAAACTCAGATGCAATTACACACAATCAACAATCTGGACTGAATCAAATTAGCTGAAGACTGGTATCAATGTTGATGGGTCCTCAGGTGGGGGTCCAGATGGATCAACCACTGGGCAATTCTAGCTGAAGTTAGTTACAAATGCTTCAGCCTTGTCCTGTGCTCTGATGTACTGGGCTCACCATCACCGAATTGAGATCTTTGTGGAACCTCCCTCTCCAGTTAGTTGTTTACTCGTCCACCACCATTCACGACTGGATATAGCAGGAGTGCAGAGCTTAGATCTGATCTGTTGGTTGTGGGGTCACTTAACTCTTGTGGAAATTAAGTTGTAATTCCAGCTATGGCCAAATATTTAATTCACTTTGTTAAACAGTGCCTCGTTGAAGGCCAGCGGTTGCGTATTCAGGAAAGAAACTAATCTAACTTTATGTCAGTTTCATATGTACTGCATTCCCAGCCTTGGTCACAGGATGAAACAAAGACAAGTTACCATGACCAATACAAAAAACAAGACATGTTGACATATTATGCTAATAAAGAAGATGGTTTGCCATTGGATAAGGGCAAAAAGCTATGTTATGATTGGTGGACTAAGTATGCAAATGAAGGATGAGAAAGTTGCTGGTTTCTCATTTGCTATATTAACCATAACTATTATCTGTTGAATCCACAGAACACCATAGTGAAATTCACTGTGTCTGTTCTCCTTGCTAACAAGTAACAAAAGCTTAAAAAGATTTGAGTACTCACCGTGCATTGTCTGGTTAATCCTCAACACTCTGTCTATAGTATGCTGCTTCCACTGTTTAGCATCATAATCTCTCCTTCAATGTCAGTAGAACGGAGGAGATAATCATCGACTTTAGGAAGCGTAGTGGAGGACTTGCCCCTGTCTACATCAACAGGGTGAAGCGGAAATCTACGTGCCCAGATCACCAAAAACTTGTCCTGGTCCCTCCATGCCAACGCTATAGTTAAGAAAGCCCAGCAACGTCTCTACTTTCTTAGGAGGCGAAGGAAATTTGGCACGTTCGCTACAACTCTCACCAACCTTTACAGTTGACCATAGAAAGCATCCTTTCTGGTTGTATCACAGCTTGGTATTCCTCCTGTTCTGTCCAAGACCACAAGAAATTACAAAGGGTTGTGAACGATGCCCAGTCCATCATGCAAAACCAGCCTCCCATCCATTGACTCCGTCTACACTTCCCGCTGCCTCAGAAAAGCAGCCAGCATAATCAAGGACCTCACACACCCTGGACATTCTCTCTTCCACCTTCTTCTATCGGGAAAGAGACTTTTGAATGGACCTACTTTATATTAAGTTGATCTTTCTCTGCACCCTAGCTATTTCTGTAAAGTTACATTTTTCACCCTCTCCTTTCTTCCTCTATGAATGGTATGCTTTGTCTGTATAGTGCGCAAGAAACAATACTTTTCACTGTATACTAATACATGTGACAATGATAAATCAAATCAAATAATCTTGTTTTGTAGCTTTAACAGGTTGGCACCTCATTTTTAGGTTTATATGATGCTGTTTCTGATATGTCCCTCTGCACCAAACAAGGGTTGCATCAGGCTTGATGGAAATGAAAGGTTAGGAATAACTTAGAATCATAGAACCATAGAAAATTACAGCTCAGAAACAGGCCTTTTGGCCCTTCTTGTCTGTGCCGAACCATTTTTTGCCTAGTCCCACTGACCTGCACTTGGACCATATCCCTCCACACCCCTCTCATCCATGAACCCGTCCAAGTTTTTCTTAAATGTTAAAAGTGACCCCCCATTTACCACTTTATCCGGCAGCTCATTCCACACTCCCACCACTCTCTGCGTGAAGAAGCCCCCCCTAATATTCCCTTTAAACTTTTCTCCTTTCACCCTTAACCCATGCCCTCTGGTTTTTTTCTCCCCGAGCCTCAGCGGAAAAAGCCTGCTTGCATTCACTCTATCTATACCCATCAAAATCTTACACACCTCTATCAAATCTCCCCTCAATCTTCTACGCTCCAGGGAATAAAGTCCCAACCTATTCAATCTCTCTCTGTAACTCAGCTTCTCAAGTCCCGGCAACATCCTTGTGAACCTTCTCTGCACTCTTTCAACCTTATTTACATCCTTCCTATAACTCGGTGACCAAAACTGTACACAATACTCCAAATTCGGCCTCACCAATGCCTTATATAACCTTACCATAACATTCCAACTTTTATACTCGATACTCCGATTTATAAAGGCCAATGTACCAAAGGCACTCTTTACGACCCTATCCACCTGTGACATCACTTTTAGGGAATTCTGTACCTGTATTCCCAGATCCCTCTGTTCAACCGCACTCTTCAGAGTCCTACCATTTACCCTGTACGTTCTTGGAATGGCCACAGCACAGAAAGAGGCCATTTGGCCCATCGCATCCATGCTGACTTTCTGCAAGGGCAAGTTTAACCCAATTTGTTCAGATACCTCCTGATTTTGAGCATGTCTATCAAAACTTCTGTTAATCTTCTCTTTTCATCCATCCTATCCAAGTAAAACTGAAGTTCCTCATCCCTGAAATCATTCCCATATGTTCTACTTCTGCTCCCATTTCTTACGTTCTTATGAGAATCAGCAACCACAAAGCAATTTAGGGTTCAGTTGGTTGTCTTATGACATTTATGATATTTAAAATTATTTCATGGGATGTGGGCATTTCTGGCTAGGCCAGTATTTATTGCACATCCTTTGAGAAGGTCATGGAGACCTGCTTTCTTGACGGCCGCAGATCACGTGATGTAGGTTCATCCAGAATGCTGTTAGAAAGGGAGTTCCAGGATTTTGACCCAGTGACAGCGAAAGGAACAGCAATATATTTCCAAGTCAAGATGGTGCATGGCTTGAATGGGAACTTATCGGTAACTGCTGTCCTTGCCCTTCTTGGAAGATGCTGTCAAAGGAGCCTTGCTGAATTGTTGCAATGCATCTTGTAGATGGTACACACTGCTATCATTGTGCATCAGTTCGTGAGGGAGTTTAAGGCGATGGATGGGGTGCCAATCAAGTGGGCTGCTTTTTCCTAGATGGTGTTGAGCTTCTTGAGTATTGTCAGAGCTGCAACCACCCAGGCAAATGGAGAGCATTCCATCACACTCCTAACCTGTGCCTTAGAGATGGTGGATAGACTTTGGGAAGCCAGAAGGTGAGTTACTCTCTGCAGAATTCCCAGCCTCAGACCTGTTCTTGCAGTCACAGTATTTATATGGCTGGTCTAGTTTAATTTTTGGGCAATTGTAATGCCCAAAGTTTTGTGAGGCTTCCTTAATGCCACACTCCTTCAGTTCTTTTGTCCGTGTTTGGATCAAGGCTGTAGGTGAAGTCAGGAGCTGACTGGCCCTGGCAGGATATGAGCAGGAGGGGGCCATTTGACCTTTTGAGGGTGTTCCACCATTCAATAAGATCATGATTGATCTGGTTGTGGTCTCAGCTCTACTTTCCTGTCTATCTCCCATAAACCTTCAATCTCTTGTCTAACAAAAACCTAACTCTGCCTTAAATAAATTCATGATGTGGAGATGCCGGCGTTGGACTGGGGTAAACACAGTAAGAAGTTTAACAACACCAGGTTAAAGTTAATAAAGGTTAAGGTTAAATAAATTCAGAGACCCAGTGCTCACTACTTCCTGGGGAAGTGAATTCAACACACCAACAACACTTTAGAGTCATACTGTCCAGAAGAGGCCTTTTGGCCCATTAAGTCTGCACTGACAAAACTACACTAAATCTACACTAGCCCCATGTTCCAGCACTTGGCCCATAGCTTTTACATTATGGCATTTCGAGTGCTCATCCACCTACTTTTTGTATGTTGTGAGGCTTTCCGGCTCTACCACTCTCCCAGGCAGTGCATTCCCGACTCCCACCACCCTCTGGGTAAAATTTTTCCTCAAATCCTCTCTAAACCTCCTGCTCCTCACCGTAAAATTATGCTCCCTCATTATTGACCCTTCAACTCAAGGAAACAATGCTTTCTTTCTACCCTGTCCATACCCCTCATAATCTTATACACCTCGTTTCCCCCCTGCCCCAGCCTTTTCTGCCCTAAAGAAGACAACCTGAGTCTATCCAGCCTCTCTTCATAGCTTAAATGCTCTATCGAAGGCAACATCCTGGTGAATCTCCTCCATATCTTCTCCAGTGCAATCACATCCTTCCTATAATGAGGTGACCAGAACTGCACACAGTACTCCAGCTGTGGCCTAACCAATGCTCTGTACAACTCCAACATAATTTCCCTGCTTTTATAATCTATAGTAAGAAGTTTAACAACACCAGGTTAAAGTCCAACAGGTTTATTTGGTAGCAAAAGCCACACAAACTTTCGGAGCTCTAAGCCCCTTCTTCAGGTGAGTGGGAATTCTGTTCACAAACAGAGCATATAAAGACACAAACTCAATTTACATGAATAATGGTTGGAATGCGAATACTTACAACTAATCAAGTCTTTAAGAAACAAAACAATGTGAGTGGAGAGAGCATCAAGACAGGCTAAAAAGATGTGTATTGTCTCCAGACAAGACAGCCAGTGAAACTCTGCAGGTCTAGGCAACTGTGGGGGTTACAAATAGTGTGACATGAACCCAATATCCCGGTTGAGGCCGTCCTCGTGTGTGCGGAACTTGGCTATCAGTTTCTGCTCAGCGACTCTGCGCTGTCGTGTGTCGCGAAGGCCGCCTTGGAGAACGCTTACCCGAATATCAGAGGCCGAATGCCCGTGACCGCTGAAGTGCTCCCCAACAGGAAGAGAACAGTCTTGCCTGGTGATTGTCGAGCGGTGTTCATTCATCCTTTGTCGCAATTATAATCTATGTCATGACTAATAAAGGCAAATGTCTCGTATGCCATCTTAACAATTCTATTAACCTCTCTGACTAGCACCCCCAGATCCCTCTGTGCCTCTGAGCTTCCTAGTATCCTGCCATTCATTGAGTAGCCCCCTGTCTTTGTTTAACACTCTACCAATATCCTCCAGTTCCACAGACACATTACCCTTTTGGTCTCAGCTCTTTCCCTGAATATACTTATAGAATATCTTGGGATTCTCCGGAATCCTACTAATCACACCCCCCTTTGCTCCCCTAATTGCTTTAAGATCTCACCTTTCCATCTCCGCTGATTTGCTCACTTTGTATCTGCTAAAAACCTCTTTTCTTTATCAAGTCTTTAATATTCCTGGACATCCACGGTTCTCTGGGCTTGTTGCTCCCATTTTACCCTAACGGGAATATGTTGGGCCTGTACTCTCATTTCACATCGAACACCTGTCCGGTTTTGTTCCCCAAAATCAGATCCAGAACTGTGCCAGCCCTTTTTCGACCTTCTATATATTGACATAAAAAACTCTTCTGAATATAATTCAGGAAATCCACCCACTCTAAACTCTTTACCCTGTTATTTTTGCATACCTCGGTGAATTGTCTACATATCTACTCCTCTATTGCCTGCTGACTATCTGAGGGTCTATAATACACTCCCAATGTGACTGCCCACTTTTTATTCCTAAGCTCTACCCACAAAAACCTCATTTGAAGACCCTTCCAACATATTGTCCCTCCTTACAGCAGTAACTGACTCCTTCATTAATAATGTGACACCATCTTTTCTTTTACACCCTCCCTGTATCGTCTGAGGATCCTATACACGGAATGTTGAGCTGCCAATTCTGCCCCTCCTTCAACCATGTCTCTGTGATGGCAACAATATCACAATTCCATGTGTCAATCCATATCCTTAACTCATCAGTCTTACCTATAATACTCCTAGTAATAAAAGTACAGGCTATCGGTCTTGCCTTACTCTCTTGGAACTCAACATTGCTCAACTCCCTCCATCATTGTTCCTTTACTGTAGCATGCTGTGTCCCTATTGTACTAATGCTCTACCGACCTAGTTTAAACTCCTCACAACAGCACTAGTAAACCCATCCCCGCAAGGATGTTAGTCCCGCTCTGGTTCAGATGCAGACTGTCCCGCTTGTACATGTCCCATCCTCCCCAGAAACAGTCCCAGTGATCCAGGAATCTAAAACCCTCCCTCCTGCACCAACTCTTGAGCCATGCATTCATCGTCCCTATTCTCCTATTTCTGTACTTGTTAGCAAGTGGGAGAAAAGGTTTCTGCTCATTTCTGTTTTAAAAGGTAGACCATTTATTTTTAAACATGTCCCTTAGTTTTAGTCTCCCACACAAGAAGAAACAAGCTGTGGGCATCCGCCCTATCAAGCCCCCTCAGGATCTTCTATGTTTCAATAAAATCAACCCTTATTCTTCTAAACTCTAATGGGTATATGCCTAACCTGTTCAACCTTTCTTCAAAAGGCAACCCCATCATCCCAGCAGAGATCAGTGAACTTTCACTGAACTGCTCCTGAAACAATTTTTAAATAAGGAGACCAAACTGCACACAGTACTCCAGACGTGGTCTCACTGCCCTGTGCAATGGCAGTAAAGCTCCCCTACTTTTATATTCTCTTCCTTTTGCAAAAAACACCAACATTCCATTTGCCTTCCTAATCTCACTAACTTTGTGATTCATGTACCAGGACACTTAGGTCCCTTTGTATTACTGAGTCCTGCAATCTATCTCAATTTAAATCATCAACTGCTTTACTATCCTTTCTGGCAAAATGAACAAGTTCATATTTACCTATGTTATACTCTATCTGCCCACAATTTTTAGCACTAAGGTAGAGGCCTATACACCTTAACCTGTCTATATTCTTTTGCAGACTGTCTACATCCTACTTGCAACTTGCTTTCCTACTTATCTTTGCATCAGCAGCAAATTTAGCTGTCATACATTCACTCCATTCATTCAAGCCATTGATATAAATTGTAAATAGTGGAGGACCCGGTACTGATCCATGCGGCAAACCACTAGTTACAGCTCAAACTGGACTCAAACTGAGCATCATGAGGTTATTGCTGAATAAGTGCCGCTTGATAGCACTGTCAATGACACCTTCCATCGAGAGTAGACTGCTGGGGCAGTGATTGGCCCAAAAACAAACACAGAATGGGAGGTGATTCCAACACTGAATGTGGAAGACCAAATTAGAGGAGGCAAAAGAAAAGAATTAAACAAGCAAAAGCAGTTCAAGGACATTAGCAACAGAGACCTGAAATCAACGTAGCAAACTGAGAAAAGGGAAATGGTTATCAAAAGATAGGCCTTTTCTCTTTATTTTTGCATTTTTCAAAAAGCAAGTCTTTTTCCTCAATAATAGGTACAATTTTACACCTTAAAATGAACTAATTCTCCAGCTATAACTGATTACATCCATAACAAGTAGGGTGGCAAGTAAAACACACTCACAAGTATAATAATTTATTTTAATCAATAGAACAAAAGAAATCCGCACATTCTAAGGGCTAAAAAGTGGTTTAATTTACATGAAGCAATACAAAACATTCTCATTACAGAAGACATTTTAAGTAGCAGATTAGTACAAAGTTGAAGTTCATCACAACAGTTTATTATAAACTGGGTGGTACCATTTGCTGAAATAAAGTGAGGTATTTGTTCACATGATCTCTGGTGTAAACCTGAGTGGTTTTCTTTACCTTGTAACTAGAGTTCACTTGAGGTGATGTTTTCCCATTTGTCATACAATAGACTACAAAACTATATCAAAGTTAAGTTAATGCAGAGCTTGATGTTATCACATTTATTGATCTGAGTCTCCTAAATAATAGAAAATACTGAGAAACCATGTGACTACAATGCTCACTCTGCTGGTTATTGAATTGGCAGCAGGGACACAAGCTCACTTCCTGCAGTAATACTGTGCCTTCAATTATGGCATGGCATTCTCAGAGCAGCTCACTTCTTAGAATTAAAAGCTTTTTCACTCCAATTAGAACAGAGTTTGATCGGATATAGCAGTACCGGACCCCTTATCCGAAGGACCCAAAGATTGCCTACGTTCAAAGCTGATACTGCGGGTAGCAATTTGAATAAAATTCTTTATTTTATAAGCTAAAAGTTGCCATAGTTCGAGATGACAATAGACTGATCTTCCTTTGAGGGGGAAGAGCTGACTCGTGATGATTTAACCTGAGAATCATTACACCTCAGGGGTGGAGCAGGTAGGGCCTTCATTAAAAACCTCAGCCAGTACGGGAATTGAACTCTCACCGTTGGTGTCGCTCTGCATCATGAACCAGCTGTCCAGCTAACTGAACTGACCAACCCCTGATTTTGTAAGTACACGCTGTGTCTGGGATCAAAAATCAGTAAAATCTCCAAATCTGACACACGTCCAGTCCCGAGTTACCCAGATAAGGGGTCCGGTATCTGTAAGCCATTTTGCTGATAGTTTTATTTTTAGCTGCTGTGTGAGCTGTAACTACAGGGCACCACATGGACTGCTACATCCACAATCAGTTACACAAAAAGTTTCATGTAATCTGTCTCACTCCAAGTTTTATTTTTTCTGCCCAGTCTTTATTTTGTCCAGTCTATGTGACACTCAGGATTTGGAAGTTAAGTGTCAGATATGACATGAATCAGAGTTGTCTTTTTCATTTTTCTTTTAATGTTGAAACATTTCAAAATTGTTCCCAACAAATACTGTTCTCTGCAAAGACAGACAGACTTTGAAAATTAAGTATTGCTCAAATTTGATCATGTTTAGCCACACTGGCAGTTAAGAGTAATATGGCAGCAAACAAAGTGTACTTGCTAGTTAACTTGGTGTTGTAAGGAGATGTCCAAAGCAACAATTATCAGGTGTTAAAGGGGTGACTCCTAGTGCTTGACTGCATTCACCTGGAGGTCTTATTTTGGGACCAATATCAAAAATATAACAGGAAGTTTTCTCAACTTAAGACATTAACTTTAGTTCTTTACTGTTTTCTCAGAGATTCAGCTATTTCCAAGGATAAAATTATTGATATTAATTTCTGTTATTAGGTTGGTGAAAGAATTGCATCAGCAGAGCTGTAAAATATTGTGGGCAATGTGTTCAGGTTATTGAACCAGAGATTGCAGCACTGCCAGAAGCACATTACATGTTGTATTTCAACTAACCCAACGGTGGATATCCTGGACACACTTGATTAAAGAGGTATCTAGGGAAACATCCATGCTGCCTCTGCTTAATATATTGTTGCAAACACCAATTGAAATGATGATTAGCTATCATTGAGATCTTAGCTGCTCAGTGTGATGGCAATATTAAAGTCAAATTTGGTTCCCAATTTTAACAAGAAAATTGAGTTGTGCTGTGTTATCAAACACAACAGTAAAGTACAATTAAAACTAAAACACACAATGCAATAGCTAGTTAGCACCAAACAACCTGCATTGAATTGCATTAAGATTTTAAGCCAATTTGTTATCAAACTCCAACTTACCTTTGTGGAACATAAAAAGAAAAGCTCGCTAATATGCAGATAAACCTGTGTGCTAAAATTAATATTAGTGATAATATCAATGTGTAGAAAATATTGCTATAACTATTCACTTATTCCAAAAGTTGGGACATTATCAGCAGGCTGGTACAATAGTTATTTCACAGTAATGCTAACTGTCTCTTTCTCAGTCAGTGTCAGTATGTCTTGCAGTAAATAGAAGTGCCTATAGACTAGCCTAGACAAAGGCTGGAAGCAGAGATAATGTGACAGGTTACAGGTACAATACCCCACATCAGTCTGACTTGAGACTAGGGAATTTCAATAATTATTAAACACTTTTAACTTTCACTTTGAATAAGGGATAGAGACTTGAAAGGACAACTGTATTGTGGTTTGTCTGAATTTCAAGTGATACACAAATTAATCCAAAACATTTGAAAAGGCTGTTAAAGTCCATTGAATTCCCTTTAACCTATTAATATATTCAATGCTCCCCAAAAAAATACAATTGTTTAGAGAACAATAGTTAAACTCACCAGAATCAGTTCCCTGCACTGCCTGTAAGATCTATTCAGCACTGTTTTGCAATTATGTATCACACATACATGAAACGATGCTTTACGTACTCTACACAAACATTGCATAAATTTATAACTGTGTTTCGTAATTGAACAAGTGCAATAAAACCATCAAAGAGTTAGGATAGCGAGCCAGTTACTGCAACAGTATTAGGGTTGGGATGTGAAGTTGCACCCTCCAGCTGATTATCCAAGTATTTTTCTCAGGGAAGATATTTACTCGGATGGTGTAAGCAATGATGATGTAAGCATGCATTCTGAATGGCTGACTGTTGGATGGAAAGTCAGTTCCTGATGTGGTCTAATGGTTCCATCTTCAGTGAACCAAACAGAATAGTTTTGCCCTTCAGGATTATGATGGGACTGTACTGGTGGGTTTACTCCAAAATTAAATAATATGGTGTAATAGATATAGGTTTATATAGTGGTTACCCATTTGGTAGTTTCCTATTTCTGCTGGGCTTTTAAGGGGCAGCGCTGACATACTTTTACTCAGCACCTGCAGTCAGCTATAAAGTGAAGCTCAGAAGATTACTTGCCTGTCTTTATGATTGGAATACGTTACATAGAATTTACAGCACATAAACAGGTTATTTAGCCTTTATGTCTTTGTTGGGTCTTTGTACTCAACACAAGCAACTTATACTCTATAATGTGTTCCCTTCCGGTCCATGATCAAAATTGAGATACAGACAGGAAATACAAAATTAAATCTCCAAAATATACTCCATATGGAGCACACTGATGAGGTATCTGCAAATGATATCTTACAAGAGGATGGAATAATATGTTCCTATACCTGAATAGACTAAGCCAATTAACAGTCCCAAATTGTATGTCAATCAGGCAACACTAAAGCACCAACACCCAAAGTGGCAACACACAGGAAATCATTTGTTTCAAGCTTCCGTAAAATAAATCAAATATATAAATAACCAGTTCGTTCTGGGGCACTCTGCATGACCAGGCTAATATTGATAAGACTAGTTGGTCTAGTACATTTAAACTTTGAATATCTGATTGGAAGTTCAGTGGAAACGTAACGGTTCCTTTTATGAATGGTATGATTTTTGGAAGCAGGCAGCTAGGATCTCCCAGCTAGAATGGTAGAATCACGCAGCACTGGAGGAGGCCAATTAGGCCTATCAATAATCTACATGAAAACCTGCATGATTTACATTTGAATCTTGAAATATGGTGAAGAGTTCAAATGTAGTTTCTATATTCAACTGTTGTAAAGAATCAATAATGTCACTATATCTGCTAAAACAGGAAATGGTTTGAAAAAAAAAAATGAGATTATTAACAGGTACAAAACCTGTACATAACTAACCATGTTGCAAAGATGCAAGAAATGAAATTCACACAGTTTTTAGAAAGTCTTTGCAACTTGATTCCTCTGCAAACTGCACCGTTGCATTAATATTGTGCCTAATTACACAGAAATATCTCACTGTACCGGTGTGCTAGAAAATGTACCTAATAATTCAGATTAAATTGCTAGCCAATTTACAGCAAGGGTTATGTAATTTATCTTGTTCTGTGTTGTTATAACAAGGAATTGGGTAATAGCTGCAAAGCTTAATAGAAAATAAAGTTATATATAATAATTTTGTAGGCCTCCCTCATTTAAAAAAAACTACTTACAATATTGTCTTTGAAGGCTCCATTGCCCATAAACAAGCGCTGATTCAGGTATGAATGAAAGGCTGGATAAATAATACAGTTCTGATACCACACAGAAGCTGAAACCCACACAAACAGGGACATTATTCTACTCGTATCAAAACAATGCAATAGGTAAACATGTAGTCAAGGTGAGCAAACAGTTCAATCTAGTCTGCCTTGAATGCCACATGGTATACAGTACTTTCATTTGGAACTGTGTCAATGAAAATATTGAAGAATTAAAAGTACAGTGTATCCCATCCCCAATCCATTAAGAAAGATCTGAACTGTTTACTCATTCATAATCATTGATAACACAACATAATCCAAATTCAATACCCACCTTCACAGTATTAAGGACTGTAGTTTTGAACTGCTTCACCAAACAATTCCCCAACTTTTTTATCTTCATTATGCTTTGGCTTTCTTACTTAAAATGGTTTGAAATGATGCATTTTACAAAGGTCAAGATTCAAATGGATAACAGTAGAAGGATCTCACCAAAACTGGCACTGATTTGCTCAAATGCAAAACATATGGCAACATGAAACAATCAGAATTAACCACTGACTGGTTTTCTTGTATTATGTAACAGGATCAATAATTGCAATACCAAAGCCAAAGGTGGACCAGATTTTGTTAAAGGCACTCATATATTTTACCCATATTGTTCCCTAGGTATGATAACACCATTTAAAGCCAATGCAAGGGTTTACTAAATAAAAAAGTCCCTCTGTAATTTTTCATACTGATATAATCAAGCTATCAAACTTTTCTTTTAAAAAAGGGCTAATTCACTGTAGTAACATAACAACAACATAAGAAATCAGAGAATATGTAGGCCATACAGCTCTTTCAATGCACAAATAACAAGGGGCTACAATTCAGCACATTCAGATCCTCCTAATCTCTCGGGTCTGTGATGGACTCGACCTTTTTCCATTCAGTGCAGACCAAGTGGACAAAGTTCAAATCCATGCACTCTGATGCTCAGAACATTAACTACACTTTTCCAACAGTGTGCTTAGTTGGCCTCTGTTCTAAGCACCACTTGGCACATTGCCATTAGCTTTCAAAGGTCAACATGGACAATAAGATAAATATAGTAATTAGTTAAAAAAAATCATCGTAAATACCTTCAACAAATCAAAATAAGACTACCCCTTTATGTATCTGAAGGAAAGGGATCTTGGAAACGATTTGTATGCTGTAGATAAGGTAGTGTAATGTTCGAGATACTGGACTGACACAAGCAGGTGTTCAAATCCCACCACTGCAATTGTGAAATTGAATTCAATAAATCTGCTGATTTGAGAGTCAATATCAGGCAGAATGCTGAGAGTTGCCAGACAATCATTATGGGAAGGGTTTCGCACCGTCAATACCTCATCTTCTCTGAAATAATTATCTGGTTGATTCAGTGTTCTCTAAAGTGACAGAAGAGAGTTGGTGTATGAATAGTGACAGATCTTATAACTGAGATTTCTGGAAAATATTTACATCAGGAAAATGGGCTGCATTTTAGCCTTAGTCAAAGCTGTTGTAATTTAGGGATGAGTAATAAATGCTGGCCTAGCCAGCGATGCCCACATCCCATTTTTTTAAAAAAAGTGGTCCATATAAAGAGGGAGAATGAGGAAAGAAAAATGCAATTAGTAATCCAACTGGAATACAAGAAAGCATAAGAGGGGTAACATATGAGGTGGAATATTGGAGCTAATATGAGAGATCGGATTGCCAGCTGATTCTCAGAGATTCTCAATTTTGTGACTATCAAAAAATTCTAACTTTAATAAACCCATTAAACTTTTCCACAAATCACTGATTTTTCACAAGCCAAATGTGAAGTTAGAGAGTACTTGAATCCAGACTGCCTATAAAAATATCACAAGTCAGGAATAGATTTGGGAAAAAAAATCAAAGCTTGCAAAGAGTAAAGGCTATTTACTCTATTGGTGTAACCCCTCCATTTTGCTGGGTTATGGGGAGGAGGGGAATCTAACTGAGGATACAAAAATGTAAAGGCACTCCATTTATTGTCCTACTTTGCAGGATTTAAACAGAAATAGTGGATTCACTTTTCATGCTGAAATCATGATCCAACCAACTCTCTCAGGGCAGAATTTTCATCAAGAACTTTGGTAAATGAGGAGAGTGTGAAAGAGATAGTGAATGGAAGGAAAAAAGAGAAAGATTAATGTCACAGATTAATAAAAAGAAATAAATTAGTGTAAAAAATGTGACATACAGGAATTACCAGGTAATGGAAAAAGAAATGAAGGAAAGTGCACTAAAATTTGCAGCGCAACTCTACCCAGTTTTATTCTTACACCAAGAGTCACAGAACTGCCAGCACCAGTTCCAAGTATCCATAAAAGGCATTGAAATGCGTCGAGTTTCTTGAGCTGTCCTATTGATTAAGGAAGAAGAGAATATTTTTACTGCAAACCACATAACTAAATCTTTTGTGCTCCTTATGATAGCCCTCTCAGCTTTCACATGCCAAAATTAAACTGGGATACAGCTTTGAAATAATATTTCATTTAATCCATCATAAAAATCATAGAAGTTCCAATTTTGTGAAGAGTCTTTTTGTCTGATCTAAAACATATTTTATCATTGCTGTCAAAAATAGTATTTTGTGAGTCACTGTACAGGAAGTTGCAATGGTTGGACATTCATACCAACAGTTTTGCAGTCAGTTATACACATTAAGATATTTACAAAGACACTGTACAAGCGTAATGCTGCTCTGGTATATTAATGCACAACTCTCTTTAATGCTATTCTGTTTTTCAAAAAGTGGACTGCCTAATTTAGAAATCTGCATACATTGTGTAAGAAAATTAAACAACAAGAAGGAGCAACTAAAAGATATAATTATATAACAATAAATACACAGTCCTACAGAAACTGCACTGAACAAGGTAGTGAAAGTGTCAATCCTCAAAAATCCAATTACAAGTCCTCCCTCTCTTGCTCTCCCACACCAACAGGTCACATCTTCCACTACTTTAAATGGGAGTTTATTACAGTTTGGGTTAGGGATAGTGTTCTTGACAAGTATTGGGAGTTATCAGTTTTCATCTTTTAATACAGTTGAATCACTCAAAATGATTGTGATGTCATAATTAAGATTTGTGATTCAGCAAACATACATCGATCGTCTCTCTCCTGAGAATATCCTTTTAGTAAACCTGAAAATTGAGAATGTCCCAATGGAGAACTCATGCTTCCTGCTGACACAATAAAAGCAAATCTTACCTAATGCTATTTCACTAAGCAGAGATATAGGTAGAAATTTCACAAAAGACTTTGTGAAAGTGTTTAAAACAATCTGAATAAGGAGGTCAACATTTCTTCAGCAATAGTTACAGCTCACTGGAGGTACAAAGATTAACCAACAATGGAAACTTGCCTGGTTCAGACAATGCTACAACCCAATGACTATAAAATGTTTGTACAGAGCCTGGCCAGACTGCAACACGGTGTGAGTGTATATTACCAGGCAATATTCATGCCCAATATGTCACAATCTCTTGGATTCAAGATCAGGAGACATTCCATATGAGTACTGCATTGTACTACTATGATGCTCAGTTCCAGAGAAGTGGAATTTGTTGTCAGGGCCTGGTCCAAGTGCCCTGAGCAGCAGTGTTCAGACTGACAGACTGAATTCAGAACTGAATCCTTGAGAGATTCACTTTGGTGTGCAAACGCTAGTGTAGAAAAGCAAAAAGTTTCTTTTTTTTAAACAATGATCAACAGTTAAAATTTCACTGTGTATTAGCTCACTAACTTATATGGTTTTTAACTCATGGGCTAATGGTTCTGTTAAAACAGTGAACAGAAGAATTTCACAGACAAGTTTAAAAAAACTCAGAATTTCAACCTCAAATTGTTGAGTCGAACACATTAAACCGTCCCAAAGGCCCTTTAAATAAGAAAGCCAAAGCGACCCACAGCTTAACAAACTGCTTCATTAAAATGATTTAAAATCACAAGTAGGTTCACAGAGTTGCTAAAGCAAAAGTCATAATGTAAACTATAAAAGATTTCTTGTGCCCAAACAACAAAGCCTTCTAACACATCAAAGTCATGACACTGCATTTTTCTTTATAAACCAGATATAAAAAAGTGTCTTGGTGCAATTTCATTTGATCCTTTCCGTAATATATTATCCTGTAAACTCACTTAAACATGAGTGATTGCAACACAATGTAGTAGAGAGCACAGGAGCAGGCTTTTGTTGTGTCAGTCCCAGTTGAGCAATACCTCTGATCCGGTGTGTGTGTTTGCTGGTGTGTGCCACATGCTAGATCCAGTGATGCACTGACCGAGTGCTGGGTGATAGTCTCTGCAAAAGTTGCACCTTATGAAGTTCTGCTGGTGAGAAAACTTGATGTCATAGCAGGTCCATTTTTGGCCTGTAATGTAGCAGGAGGGGCGATTTCTTCAAAAAGAGAGGGGGAAATACAGTTTTATAAATATAGCACAGGTCACAAATTGGCAAAATATACTTAATAAATAAAAGTAGTTTCAAAATAATGTCACTTCAAAAATACTGCAAAGCCACCCAATCATTTATTGCAGTGAGCCAGACCCAGGTATCAAACTAGAAATGAGCCACCAATGATTCAGTCATCTCAGTCAGACAGAAGCATGGTCACAGATCATATCCAACTCCCAATCTAGCTCATATATCCTTCAAGCTTTGAATGATTGTCATTGTCACCTCATTTCTCTCTCCACGTTCCTTTCTCCGTTTCTATTATTTCAGGTGTCACAGTCGACTCATATGTCCCACCTCCACTTCTGTCTCCCACACTTTTGTGCAGCTCCTTCACTATCCCATGCTTGTGCTTTTTGTCAGGTCTGTTGTGGGTTTGGAAAGCAGATCCTTAAGCCAACAGAAAGAACACTGAGGCAGCCATTTCTCTGTCTCCTGCAACATGAGCTGACCGTGCAAGATGGTTGCTGATACTGGTCTGCGCACGAGCACTTGGCCACGCATTCATTTGCAGAAGATAAAGTGATGGTTATAAGCCGTTCACCCAGTTTCTGAGCCCAACTGTGGGCAGCCACAAGGGAGGCTTCCAATTCCAGGGACTGAGATGGCGAGGGGAGGGCGAGGGGAGGGCGAGGGGAGGGGAGGGGAGGGGAGGAGAGGGGAGGGGAGGGGAGGGTCTTTTGTTCCACCCAGAGATAGCTGCAATTCCATTTGCAGCTCCATGTTTGCTTTCTCCTAGTACAGCACCTTCCCACATGACTGAGATACACTGCTCTGACAAGATAACTTATTGGAAGAAAGGTGCCTTCCCAAATGAATGGGGGGAAGGCAAGAAAAAAAGTTATGGAAATTAAATGAGATAAAGAAAACGGATGTTAAAAACCGAGTAGCTAAAGTAACAAGGTGAACATGTGTTGGGTATTGATTCGTTAATTATTCACAAATGCATATATCAAGTAGTCAGCCAGCACTGAGAGCGCGAGCGAGAGAGGGGGAGCGCGAGCGAGAGTGGGGGAGCGCGAGCGAGAGTGGGGGAGCGCGAGCGAGAGAGGGGGAGCGCGAGCGAGAGAGGGGGAGCGCGAGCGCGCGAGAGAGGGGGAGCGTGAGCACGACCGCGCGCGAGACAGGGAGAGCGAGCGCAACCACGCGCGAGACAGGGAGAGCGAGCGCGACCGCGCGCGAGACAGGGAGAGCGAGCGCGACCGCGCGCGAGACAGGGAGAGCGAGCGCGAGAGAGGGAGAGCGAGCGCGAGAGAGGGAGAGCGAGCGCGAGAGAGGGAGAGCGAGCGCGAGAGAGGGAGAGCGAGCGCGAGAGAGGGAGAGCGAGCGCGACCGCGCGCACAACAGAGGGAGAGCAAGCGCGTGAGAGGGAGAGCGAGCGCGATCGCGCGCACGACAAGGAGAGCGAGAGCGAGCGCGCGCAAGAGAGCGAGAGCGAGCGCGCGCAAGAGAGGGAGAGCGAGCGCGCGCAAGAGAGGGAGAGCGAGCGCGACGGAGCGAGAGAGGGGGAGCGCGTGCGAGAGGGAGAGCGAGCGCAAGTGAGGGAGAGCAAGCGCGAGGGAGAGCAAGCGCGACGGAGCGCAAGAGGGAGAGCGAGAGCGAGCGCGACCGCGCGCGAGAGAGGGAGAGAGAGCACGACCGCGCGCGACAGAGGGAGAGCGAGCGCAAGTGAGGGAGAGCAAGCGCGACGGAGCGCAAGAGGGAGAGCGAGAGCGAGCGCGCGCGAGAGAGGGAGAGCGAGCGCGACCGCACGCGACAGAGGGAGAGCGAGCGCGACCGCGCGCGAGACAGGGAGAGCGAGCACGACCGCGCGCGACAGAGGGAGAGCAAGCGCGACCGCGCGCGAGACAGGGAGAGCGAGCGCAACCACGCGCGAGACAGGGAGAGCGAGCGCGACCGCGCGCGAGACAGGGAGAGTGAGCGCGACCGCGCGCGAGACAGGGAGAGCGAGCGCGAGAGAGGGAGAGCGAGCGCGAGAGAGGGAGAGCGAGCGCGAGAGAGGGAGAGCGAGCGCGAGAGAGGGAGAGCGAGCGCGAGAGAGGGAGAGCGAGCGCGACCGCGCGCACAACAGAGGGAGAGCAAGCGCGTGAGAGGGAGAGCGAGCGCGATCGCGCGCACGACAAGGAGAGCGAGAGCGAGCGCGCGCAAGAGAGCGAGAGCGAGCGCGCGCAAGAGAGGGAGAGCGAGCGCGCGCAAGAGAGGGAGAGCGAGCGCGACGGAGCGAGAGAGGGGGAGCGCGTGCGAGAGGGAGAGCGAGCGCAAGTGAGGGAGAGCAAGCGCGAGGGAGAGCAAGCGCGACGGAGCGCAAGAGGGAGAGCGAGAGCGAGCGCGACCGCGCGCGAGAGAGGGAGAGAGAGCACGACCGCGCGCGACAGAGGGAGAGCGAGCGCAAGTGAGGGAGAGCAAGCGCGACGGAGCGCAAGAGGGAGAGCGAGAGCGAGCGCGCGTGAGAGAGGGAGAGCGAGCGCGACCGCACGCGACAGAGGGAGAGCGAGCGCGACCGCGCGCGAGACAGGGAGAGCGAGCACGACCGCGCGCGACAGAGGGAGAGCAAGCGCGACCGCGCGCGAGACAGGGAGAGCGAGCGCAAGAGATGGAGAGCGAGCGCCACGCAGCGAGAGAGGGGGAGCGTGAGTGCGACAGCGCGCGAGAGGGGGAGCGAGAGCGAACGCGCGCGAGAGAGGGAGAGAGAGCGCGACAGCGCGCAATAAAGGGAGCACGAGCATGACCGCGCGCAAGAGAGGGAGAGCGAGCTCGACAGCGCGCGAGAAAGGGAGCGCGAGCGCGACCGCGCGCGAGAGAGGGAGCGCGAGCACGACCGCGCGCGAGAGAGGGAGCGCGAGCACGACCGCGCGCGAGAGAGGGAGCGCGACCGCGCGCGAGAGAGGGAGAGCGAGCGCGACAGCGCGCAACAAAGGGAGCACGAGCGTGACCGCGCGCGAGAGAGGGAGAGCGAGCTCGACAGCGCGCGAGAAAGGGAGCGCGAGCGCGACCGCGCGCGAGGGAGGGAGCGCGAGAACGACCGCGCGCGAGAGAGGGAGCGCGACCGCGTGCGAGAGAGGGAGAGCGAGCGCGACCGCACGCAAGAGAGGGAGAGCGAGCGCGACCGCGCGCGAGAGAGTGAGAGCGAGCGCAACCTCGCGCGAGAAAGGGAGAGCGAGCGCGACCGCGCGCGAGAGTGAGAGCGAGCGCAACCTCGCGCGAGAAAGAGAGAGCGAGCGCGACCGCGCGCGAGAGAGGGAGAGCGAGCGCGACCGCGCGCGAGAGAGGTAGAGCGAGCGCGACCGCGCGCGAGAGAGGGAGAGCAAGTGCGACCGCGCGTGAGAGAGGGAGAGCAAGCGCGACCGCGCGCGAGAGAGGGAGAGCAAGCGCGACCGCGTGCGAGTGAGGGAGAGCGTGCGCGACTGCGCGCGAGAAAGGGAGAGCGTGCGCGACTGCGCGCGAGAGAGGGAGAGCAAGCGCGACCGCGCACGAGAGAGGGAGAGCAAGCGCGACCTCACGCGAGAAAGGGAGAGCGTGCGCGACTGCGCGCGAGAGAGGGAGAGCAAGCGCGACCGCGCGCGAGAGGGAGAGTGAGCTTGTGCCAGAGAGGGAGAGCGACTGCGACCGAGAGATGCAGAGTGAGAGCGACTGCGTGCGAGAGACTGTGTGAGACTGCACGCGAGAGAGGGAGAGCGACCCAGACCGCGCGCGAGAGGGGGAGCGACCACGACCGCGCGCGAGAGGGGGAGCGAGCGCGACCGCGCGCGAGAGAGGGAGAGCGAGCGCGACCGCGCGCGAGAGAGGGAGAGCGACCACGACCGCGCGCGAGAGAGGGTGAGCGACCGCAACCGCGCACGAGAGAGGGAGGGCGAGCGCGACCGCGCGCGGGAGAGCGAGCACGACCGCGCGAGGGAGAGCGAGCACGACCGCGCGCGGGAGAGCGAGCACGACCGCGCGCGGGAGAGCGAGCACGACCGCACGCGGGAGAGCGAGCACGACCGCGCGCGGGAGAGCGAGCACGACCGCACGCGGGAGAGCGAGCACGACCGCGCGCGGGAGAGCGAGCACGACCGCGCGCGAGAGAGGGAGAGCGAGCGCGACCACGCGCGAGAGAGGGAGAGCGAGCGCGACCGCGCGCGAGAGAGGGAGAGCAAGCGCGACCGCGCGCGAGAGAGGGAGAGCAAGCGCGACCGCGCGCGAGAGAGGGAGAGCAAGCGCGACCGCGCGCGAGAGAGGGAGAGCAAGCGCGACCGCGCGCGAGAGAGGGAGAGCAAGCGCGACCGCGCGCGAGAGAGGGAGAGCAAGCGCGACCGCGCGCGAGAGAGGGAGAGCAAGCGCGACCGCGCGCGAGAGAGGGAGAGCAAGCGCGACCGCGCGCGAGAGAGGGAGAGCAAGCGCGACCGCGCGCGAGAGAGGGAGAGCAAGCGCGACCGCACGCGAGAGAGTAATTTCTTGGCATAAATAAAAATGGAGGGCAGTATTATCTAAGAAACTCAGGACAGCCTGAAGTACTACCAGGATATTTGCTAAAGCAAACAAGACAGATCTACAATAAGGACTGCAATTCACTTGCAGCCAAAATTCACATTGACAATAGCAAAGCTCATGTAAGAAACATGAACTTTCATCATGTCACACCTGAATTTAGAAAAACTGTCTTCACTCTTAGATTGCAAACAATCTTATATATCAAAGACTTGACAACTTACTTGTCACTGTTTTCCTTTTGGAGAATATATATAATATTTATTAATGATTATTGATATACCACATTACAATTTAATTTCTTTCCATTTCTTGGCAAAAATACCATCACTTAATTCTTGTCAGTGATCAACGGAGTTTATTCTTCCCATCTGCCTCTCCTCTAGTTGCTGACAGCACATTTCCATGGGTATTGGGTACTCTCTGGTATTTGACAGTCTTCAAGTAGAGCCAACAGAATTAGTGCCAGGAGCTCCTCATGGGCAGAGGCATCATAACAAAGCCCAATTGTGATGTTAGTGCACCTTTAATTTTTTTTAGAAATCGTGTTCTCTGCAGGTCTCACAGCCTCAGCTTACTTCATTGTTGCCAAGTTGTCTGTAGGAGTCCCTTTACTGCTCCTTCAGTGGTTTAAATGGGGTTTGTTTATTTTTGCTTTGAGATCTTTTACGACCCTGTATTGTTTGGAGGAAGGCTGGTTGTAGGTCATGGGTTCTGGACAGTTTCATTTTCAGTTTTGGCTGGCTGCAGTTTTAATTTAGAAGGGACATCAAACTGAAAAGAAGTGTTTCTCTCTCTCTCCCTGGTTTCTGGAAATTCTGCTGGTTAGCTGAAAGCAAGGTTTCTTGCCTTCCTGGAGTGGAAAATCTGCTGTTTGTGGCTAGCCTGCTTAGATAGACTCTCTCCCTGGTGTTCTGGGAAGCTGTTCTGACTTCAAACTGTTCTGGGTGTATCCAGAGGGCTGCTAGGAGTTACAAGGCTGAGAGGTCAGGGTTTTAATTCTCCAACCAAAGGATTCAGTTCCAGTATCACGTGAGCATTAGCCTTTGCTATGTTAAACCTGTGAAAGGGTTTTTTTTTATGGTGAGTTTTTGTTTGATTGGAACATTTTAGATATATTTGTTAAGGGTTATACATTATTGTGATTATTTTGTTTTCATTTGTAATTGATAATAGTTATTGCTAATTTTCTTTCCATACATGTTAACTATATTCTTAAATAAACTTTGTTTGATTAAAGCTTCCTAGTGGGTCATTTGAATCATACCTGAGGTGAAACCTATCATGTTTATCCAAGCCAAATTCAAAGTGCAAAACTTGTGATCCAGGAAGACTCCATAAAACACTTTGGCGTTTCTGACCTGGATTACAACACAACCCTGAGGTCCATGCATCTACTTCCAGCAGGGACATAGGAAAGCAACGAAGGCCAATTGCCCTTCCACAAGCTAACTCTAGCCAACCCCTCATCCCAGATTTACCCACCACTGCCACAGCTAAGATTGTTAATCAGAGCTGAAGAAGAATGAGCCCGAGACTTTATGACTTGTATGTTTCAGCAACTCATTGCTTTAGTTAGCTGAGTGATGAAGGTGCTTACATGCTATGCGAGTTACCTCCAGCTGATGAATGAAAATGACCATTGAAGACAGAAAATGAAACATACGCTCATCATTAACAAGGGTGCCTTAAGTCCATACAATTAAATGTGATCTAATTATATTTGGAAAGGTGTGTCAATGAATTTGTAAAATGTCTGCAACAAAACCTCAAAAAATTTACAATACAGAGTGTGTTACATGTTACAGAAAGACAACAATATTGCTGCTTACCTTGAATCGCCATCGAGTGACGACAACAAACTTCAAAGTGTGATCTTTTCCAAGTATTTCTTCATTGCATAGAATATCCAGCTGCAGAAGAAAGAAAGCAAGGAATCACAGCTGACCAATGTAGTGTTACAAGAGGTTTTACTAATTTTAGGATCAATTCCAGCCAGATCTAAAATTTACATGTTTACTTTTTCAATGTGGAATGAGTTTGAGTAGTCCCAACCCAGTTCGCAGTCCACACCTACATGTCTAACTCATCTGTACTCAAAAAGGCACTGGCACACACAATGGAAATGTCTAGTGCAGTGAAGGTACCTTCACGGGTTAGAGTGCATTGCCATTTATTTAACCCATGGTATAAATAGCATGGATGTGATTGGTGATACAGACAAGATTTGTAAAACAATAGAAAGGATATTCAATTAGAATCAAAAACCATCCTCATCTTGATTCATACAAGAATCCCCTGGCCCCAAAAATCATAGAATTTACGGCACGGACACAGGCCCTTTGGCCCATGCTGACCAAAATGCCCAACTAAGCTAACCCCATTTGCCTGCATTTGGCCCATGTCCCTTTAAATCTTTCCCATCCATGTATCTATCCAAATGCCTTTTAAATGTTGTCAGTGTCCTGCCTCAATCACTTCCTCCGGCAACTGATTCCACACACGTATCACCTTCTGCGTAAAAAAGTTACTCCTCAGGTTCCAATTAATTCTTTCCCCTCTTAACTTAAACCTATTCCCTCTAGTTCTCGATTCCCCAACCCTGGGAAAAAGACTAAGTGCATTCACCCTATTTATGCCTCTCATGATCTTATACACCTCTATAAGATCACCCTTCAGTCTCCCATGCTCAAAGAAAAAAGTCCAAGCCTGTCCAATCTCTCCCTATAACTCAGTCCTTTGAGTTCTGGCAACATCCTTATAAATCTCTTCTGCACTCTCTCCAGTTTAATAACATCTTTCTTATAGCAAGGCGATCAAAACTGAACACAATACTCCAGGTACAGCCTCACCAATGTCCTGTACAACTGCAAGATAACTTCCCAATTTCTATACTCAATGCCCTGACTGATGAAGGCCAGCATGCCAAAAGCCTTCTTCATATCAATATCAAAGAACAAAGAACAGTACGGCACAGGAAACAGGCCCTTCGGCCCTCCAAGCCTGTGCCGCTCCTTGGTCCAACTAGACCAATCGTTTGTATCCCTCCATTCCCAGGCTGCTCATGTGACTATCCAGGTAAGTCTTAAACGATGTCAGCATGTCTGCCTCCACCACCCTACCTGGCAGCGCATTCCAGGCCCCCACCACCCTCTGTGTAAAAAACATCCCTCTAATATCTGAGTTATGCTTCGCCCCTCTCACCTTGAGCCCGTGACCCCTCGTGATCGTCACTTCTGATCTGGGAAAAAGCTACCCACCTTCCACCCTATCTATCCCCTTCATAATCTTGTACACCTCTATTACATCTCCCCTCATTCTCTGTCTTTCCAGGGAGAACAAGCCCAGTTTACCCAATCTCTCCTCATAGCAAAGACCCTCCATACCAGGCAACATCGTGGTAAACCTTCTCTGCACTCTCTCTAACGCCTCCACGTCCTTTTGGTAGTGTGGCGACCAGAACTGGACGCAGTACTCCAAATATGGCCTAACCAGCGTTCTATACAGCTGCATCATCAGACTCCAGCTTTTATACTCTATACCCCATCCTATAAAGGCAAGCATACCATATGCCTTCTTCACCACCTTCTCCACCTGTGTTGCCACCTAGGTCCCTCTGTGTTTCTATACTCTTGATGGCTCTGCCATTTATTGTATAACTCCTCCCTACATTATTTCTTCCAAAATGCATCACTTCGCATTTATCTGGATTAAATTCCATCTGCCACCTCTCCGCCCAATTTTCCAGCCTATCTATATCCTGCTGTATTGCCCGACAATGCTCATTGCTATCCGCAAGTCCAGCCATCTTCGTGTCATCCGCAAACTTGCTGATAACACCAGTTACACCTTCTTCCAAATCATTTATATATATCACAAATAGCAGAGGTCCCAGTACAGAGCCCTGCGGAACACCACTGGTCACAGACCTCCAGCCGGAAAAAGACCCTTCGACCGCTACCCTCTGCCTCCTATGGCCAAGCCAGTTCTCCACCCATCTAGCCACTTCTCCTTGTATCCCATGAGCCTTAACCTTCTTAACCAACCTGCCATGTGGGACTTTGTCAAATGCCTTAATGAAATCCATATAGACGACATCCACGGCCCTTCCTTCGTCAACCGTTTTTGTCACTTCCTCAAAAAACTCCACCAAATTTGTAAGGCACGACCTCCCTCTTACAAAACCATGCTGTCTGTCACTAATGAGATTGTTCCGTTCTAAATGCACATATATCCTGTCTCTAAGAATCCTCTCCAACAACTTCCCTACCACGGACGTCAAGCTCACTGGCCTATAATTACCCGGGTTATCCCTGCTACCCTTCTTAAACAACGGGACCACATTCGCTATCCTCCAATCCTCAGGGATCTCACCTGTGTCCAATGAAGAGACAAAGACTTCCGTCAGAGGCTCAGCAATTTCATCTCTTGTCTCCCTGAGCAGTCTAGAATAGATGCCATCAGGCCCTGGGGCTTTGTCAGTTTTAATGTTCCCTAAAAAACCTAACACTTCCTCCCTTGTAATGGAGATTTTCTCTAACGGGTCAACACCTCCCTCCGAGACACTCCCGGTTAACACGTCCCTCTCCTTCGTGAATACCGATGCAAAGTATTCATTTAGGATCTCCCCTATTCCCTTGGGTTCTAAGCATAATTCCCCTCCTTTGTCCCTGAGAGGTCCGATTTTCTCCCTGACAACTCTTTTGTTCCTAACGTATGAATAGAATGCCTTAGGATTCTCCTTAATCCTGCCTGCCAAGAACATCTCGTGACCTCTTTTTGCCCTTCTAACTCCCCGTTTGAGTTCTTTCCTACTCTGTATTCCTCCAGAGCTCCATCTGTTTTCTGTTGCCTGGACTTAACGTACGCCTCCCTTTTCATTTTAATCAGATCCTCAATTTCCCTGGTTATCCACGGCTCTCGAATCCTACCTTTCCTTTTTACAGGCACATGCCTATCCTGCAGCCTTATCAATTGTTCCTTAAAAGACTCCCACATGCCAGACGCGGACTTACCCTCGAACATCCTCTCCCAATCAACGTCCACCAATTCTTGCCTAATCCGGCTATAGTTAGCCTTCCCCCAATTTAGCACCCTGCCCGTAGGACAGCACTCATCCTTGTCCATTACTATCCTAAAGTTCACTGCCCTATCTACCTGTGACTCCACCTTTAGAGAACCGTGCACCTGAACCCCAAGGTCCCTCTGTTCCACAATACTTCCTAAGGTTTTACCATTCACCGAAAAAGTCCTACATTGATTTGACTTTCCAAAATGCAACACATCACACTTACCTGTATTGAACTCCATTTGCCATTTCTCAGCCCACTTCCCCAGCTGATCAAGATCTTGCTGCAATTTTTGATAATCTTCCTCACTGTCTACAATACCACCTATTTTAGTGTCATCTGCAAACTTACTGATCATGCTTTGTACATTCTCATCCAGATCATTGATATAGATAACAAACAGCAATGGGCCCAGCACTGACCCGAGGCACACCACGAGTCACAGTCCTCCAATCCAACAAGCATCCTTCCACCATTACCCTCTGCTTCCTACCATGAAGCCAATTGTATATCCAATTTGCCAGCTCTCCCTGAATTCCATCTGATCTAACCTTCCAGAGCAACCCACCATGTGGAACTTTATCAAAGGCCTTACTGAAGTCCATTTAGACTACGTCTACCGCCCTGTCCTCATCAACCTTCCTGGTCACTTGATCAAAGAAGTCAAACAAATTTGTAGGGCATGATCTCCCATGCACAAAGCCGTGCTGATTACTCCTAATCAAACCCTGTATTTTCAAATGCCTGTATATCTTATCCCTCAGAATTTTCTCCAGTAACTTACCCACCACAGATGTTAGGCTTACCGGTCCATAATTCCCAGGTTTTTCTTTGCAGCCCTTCTTAAATAAGGTCACAACATTTGTTACCCTCCAGTCTTCTAGTACCTCACCCATGGTTAATGATGCAAATATCTTAGCCAGGACGCCGCAATTTCTTCTCTAGCCTCACGCAGTGTTCTTGGATATAGCTGGTCAGGCCAGGAGATTTATCCACCTTTATACATTTTAATACGTCCATCACCTCCTTTACCGTGATGCGAACTGTCCCCAATATATCGCCACTAACTTTCCAAGGTTCCCAAGTCTTCATGTCTTTCTCCACCGTAAAAACAGATGAGAAATATTCATCGAGAACCTCAACCATCTCCTCTGGTTACACAAGTGTCCACTTTGGTCCTATTTTCTCTCTGGTTATTCTTTTTCCATTAATATACTTAAAAGAATCCATAGAACCATAGAAAATTACAGCTCAGAAACAGGCCTTTTGGCCCTTCTTGTCTGTGCCGAACCATTTTATGCCTAGTCCCACTGACCTGCACTTGGACCATATCCCTCCACACCCCTCTCATCCATGAACCCATCCAAGTTTTTCTTAAATGTTAAAAGTGACCCCGCATTTACCACTTTATCCGGCAGCTCATTCCACACTCTCACCACTCTCTGCGTGAAGAAGCCCCCCCTAATATTCCCTTTAAACTTTTCTCCTTTCACCCTTAACCCATGCCCTCTTGTTTTTTTCTCTCCTCACCTCAGTGGAAAAAGCCTGCTTGCATTCACTCTATCTATACCCATCAAAATCTTATACACGTCTATCAAATCTCCCCTCATTCTTCTGCGCTCCAGGGAATAAAGTCCCAACCTATTCAATCTCTCTCTGTAACTCAGCTTCTCAAATCCTGACAACATCCTTGTGAACCTTCTCTGCACTCTTTCAGCCTTATTTACATCCTTCCTATAACTAGGTGACCAAAACTGTACACAATAAGGTGAATGGGATTCACCTTAATCCTCTCAGCTAAAGCTACCTCGTGCCCCCTTTTTGCTCTCTTAATTTCCTTCTCGAGTAGAGGGTTGCTTTTCAAACTGGAGGCCTGTGACCAGCAGTGTGCCTCAGGGATCAGTGCTGGGTCCACTGTTATTTGTCATTGATATTAATGATTTGGATGAGAATATAGGAGGCATGGTTACTAAGTTTGCAGATGACACCAAGATTGGTGGCATAGTAGACAGTGAAGAAAGGTACCTCCAATTGCAACAGGATCTTGATCAATTGGGCCAGTGGGCTGACGAATGGCAGATGGAGTTTGATTTAGACAAATGCGAGGTGATGCATTTTGGTAGATTGAACCAGGGCAGGACTTACTCAGTTAATGGTAGGGCGTTGGGGAGAGTTACAGAACAAAGAGATCTCAGGGTACATGTTCATAGCTCCTTGAAAGTGGAGTCACAGGTGGACAGAGTGGTGAAGAAGGCATTCGGCATGCTTGGTTTCATCGGTCAGAACATTGAATACAGGAGTTAGGACGTCTTGTTGAAGTTGTACAAGACATTGGTAAGGCCACACTTGGAATACTGTGTGCAGTTCTGGTCACCCTATTACAGAAAGGATATTATTAAACTAGAAACAGTGCAGGAAAGATTTACTAGGATGCTACCGGGACTTGATGGTTTGAGTTATAAGGAGAGGCTGAATAGACTGGGACTTTTTTCTCTGGAGCATAGGAGGCTGAGGGGTAACTTATAGAGGTCTATAAAATAATGACGGGCATAGACAAGGTAGATAGTCAATATCTTTTCCCAAAGGTAGGGGAGTCTAAAACTAGAGGGCATAGGTTTAAGGTGAGAGGGGAGAGATGCAAAAGTGTCCAGAGGGGCAATTTTTTCACACAGAGGGTGGTGAGTGTCTGGAACAAGCTGCCAGAGGTAGTAGTAGAGGCAGGTACAATTTTGTCTTTTGAAAAGCATTTGGACAGTTACATGGATAAGATGGGTATAGAGGGATATTGGCCAAATGCAGGCAATTGGGATTAGCTTAGGGTTTAAAAAAAAGGGCGGCATGGACAAGTTGGGCCAAAGGGCCTGTTTCCATGCTGTAAACCTCTATGACTCTATGAGTACTCCTGTATCCCCTGTACACCTCTAGGGAATCCCTCGATTCCAGCTGCTTGTACCTGAGCCATGCCCTTTCTTTCCTAGCCAAAATCTCAATATGTTTTGTCATCCAGTGTTCCCTTCTCTTGCCAGCCTTACCCTTCACCCTATCAGGAACATATAGACCCTGAACTCTAACTAATTCACTTTTAAAGGCTTCCAATTGCTGGAAGTCCCTTTGCCCTCAAACAAGCTACTCCAATCAACCCTTGCAAGCTCCCATCTAATTCCATCAAAATTCGCCTTGCCCAATTTAGAACTTGCACCTGTACACCAGTTTTGTCCCTTACCATAACTATATTAAAATTAATGGGACAATGGTCACTGGTCCCAAAGTGGCCTCACACTGTCACCTCAGTCACTTGTCCTGTCCTATTTCCCACGAATAGGTCAAGTTTTACCCTTTCCTGAGTAGGACCCACCAAATACTGCCTGAAGAAACATTCCTGAACACACTTAACAAACTCCACCCCATCTAAGCCCTTAACACTATGGCAGTCCCAGTCTATGTTAGGAAAATTAAAATCCTCCACTATGACAACCCTATTACTCCTGCAAGTCTCCCCAATCTCCCTGCATATTTGTTCTTGTCTCTCTGACTATTTGGGGGCCGGATGGGATTTATCCTAGGATTCTCTGGGAGGCTAGGGAGGAGATTGCAGAGCCTTTGGCTTTGATCTTTATGTCGCCATTGTCTACAGGAATAGTGCTAGAAGACTGGAGGATAGCAAATGTTGTCCCCTTGTTCAAGAAGGGGAGTAGAGACAACCCTGGTAATTATAGACCGGTGAGCCTTACTTCTGTTGTGGGCAAAGTTTTGGAAAGGATTATAAGAGATAGGATTTATAAGCATCTAGAAATGAATAATTTGATTAGGGATAGTCAACACGGTTTTGTGAAGGGTAGGTCGTGCCTCACAAACCTTATTGAGTTCTTTGACAAGGTGACCAAAGAGGTGGATGCGGGTAAAGCAGTTGATGTGGTGTATATGGATTTCAGTAAAGCGTTTGATAAAGTTCCCCACGGTAAGCTATTGCAGAAAATACGGACACATGGGATTGAGGGTGATTTAGCGGTTTGGATCAGAAATTGGCTAGCTGTAAGAAAACAGAGGGTGGTGGTTGATGGGAAATGTTCATCCTGGAGTTCAGTTACTAGTGGTGTACCGCAAGGATCTGTTTTGGGGCCACTGCTGGTTGTCATTTTTATAAATGACCTGGATGAGGGCGTAGAAGAATGGGTTAGTAAGTTTGTGGATGACACTAAAGTCGGTGGAGTTGTGGACAGTGCGGAAGGATGTTGCAGGTTACAGAGGGACATAGATAAGCTGCAGAGCTGGGCTGAGACGTGGCAAATGGAGTTTAATGCGGAAAAGTGAGAGGTGATTCACTTTGGAAGGAGTAACAGGAATACAGAGTACTGGGCTAATGGTAAGATACTTGGTAGTGTGGATGAGCAGAGAGATCTCGGTGTAAATGTGCATAGATCCCTGAAAGTTGGCACCCAGGTTGATAGGGTTGTTAAGAAGGTGTACAGTGTGTTAGCTTTTATTGGTAGAGGGATTGAGTTTCGGAGCCATGAGGTCATGTTGCAGCTGTACAAAACTCTGGTGCGGCCGCACTTGGAGTATTGCGTACAGTTCTGGTCGCCGCATTATAGGAAGGATGTGGAAGCATTGGAAAGGGTGCAGAGGAGATTTACCAGGATGTTGCCTGGTATGGTGGGAAGGTCTTATGAGGAAAGGCTGAGGGACTTGAGGTTGTTTTCGTTAGAGAGAAGAAGGTTAAGAGGTAACTTAATAAAGGCATACAAGATGATCAGAGGATTAGATAGGGTGGACAGTGAGAGCCCTTTTTTCTCGGATGGTGATGGCTAGCACGAGGGGACATGACTTTAAATTGAGGGGTGATAGATATAGGACAGATGTTAGAGATAGGTTCTTTACTCAGAGAGTAGTAGGGCGTGGAATGCCCTGCCTGCAACAGTAGGGGACTCGCCAACATTAAGGGCATTTAAATGGTCATTGGATAAACATATGGATGATATTGGAATAGTGTAGGTTAGATGGGCTTTAGATTGGTTTCACAGGTCGGCGCAACATCGAGGGCCGAAGGGCCTGTACTGCGCTGTAATGTTCTATATGGTACAACCCCAATAAGGTCACCATCTGATGATCCCTCAGTCATTTCATCTCTGACTACTGCCATGATGCTCCCTTTAATCAAGAATGCAACTCCCCCTCCTCTCTTTCCTCCACCTCTGTCCCGCCTAAAGCCCTTGTACCCTGGAACATTAAGCCGCCATTCCTACCTTCCCCTTAGCCATGTTTCAGTTATGGCTATAATATCCCAGTCCCACATACCTATCCATGCCGAGTTCATCAGCCTTACCTGTCAGCCTTCTTGCATTGAAATAGATGCAATTTAATCCAACAGGTTTCCTCCGCTCCCTGCCGTGCTCCTGCTATCATGCCTATTCAGCTTGCCGTTGCTGAGTACTGATCACCTTTCAGCCCCTCATTTGCTTCCCTGCTGCCGAGAATCCCACCCCCCCCCCCCGCCAATCTAGTTTAAACCCTCCCTTGTAGCACCAGCATATCCGTCCCCCAGGATATTGGTCCCCCCTCCAGTTCAGATGGAACCCATCCCTATTAAACAGGTCACCTCTGCCCCAGAAAAGACCCCAATGATATAAGAATCTGAATCCCTGTTCCCTGCACCAATTCTTTAACCACGCATTCATCTACCATATTCTCCTGTTCTTACCCTCACTAGCACGTGGCACTGGAAGTAATCCAGAGATTACCACCATCGAGGTCCTGCTTCTTAACCTTTTTCCTAGCTCTCCATAATCACTCCTCAGGACCTCATCCCTATTTCCATTTATGTCACTTGTGCCAAAAAGTGACAACATCGAGTAGTTTAATGAAAATGGTGTCCTGAATCAACTGGGGAGAACTCTCCTGCTCCTGTTCTACATTATGCCATCGGAACTTTCACATCCACCTTAAAAATAGACAATGGAGTACACGTCACTACTCCACTAAAGTGTTAGCGAGATTTTATGCTCAAGTGCCTGGAACGGGACTTAAATCCACAATCTTGTAACTTAGGAGAGAGAGTGCTGTCAACTGAACCACAATTGATAACATCCAGTTACTGGTAACAGAAAATATCTCAAAATGCCTGCGTGCCAACTGGTTGTAGCCACACTTGGAGCACTATGCCTGCACCCACAAGTTAATGGAAAACAAGTGACATCTTTGACTAATGTCAATTAACTCTTCAAAAGTAGGAAGAGGAGAACAAAGAATTGTCATCCTGATATGCTCTTACACAAAGAACAAAGAACCGTACAGCACAGGAAATAGGCCCTTCGGCCCTCCAAGCCTGTGCCGCTCATTGGTCCAACTAGACCATTTGTTTGTATCCCTCCATTCCCAGGCTGCTCATGTGACTATCCAGGTAAGTCTTAAACGATGCCAGCGTGTCTGCCTCCATCCACCCTACTTGGCAGTGCATTCCAGGCCCCCACCATTCTCTCTGTAAAAAACGTCCCTCTGATATCTGAGTTATATCTTGCCCCTCTCACCTTGAGCCCGTGACTCCTCGTGATCGTCACCTCCGACCTGGGAAAAAGCTTCCCACTGTTCACCCTATCTATACCCTTCATAATTTTGTACGCCTCTATTAGGTCTCCCCTCATTCTCCGTCTTTCCAGGGAGAACAAGCCCAGTTTACCCAATCTCTCCTCATAGCTAAGACCCTCCATACCAGGCAACATCCTGGTAAACCTTCTCTGCACTCTCTCTAAAGCCTCCACAACCAGAACTGGACGCAGTACTCCAAATGTGGCCTAACCAGCGTTCTATACAGCCGCAATATCAGACTCCAGCTTTTATACTCTATATCCCGTCCTAAAAAGGCAAGCATACCAAAATGAGGTGACTGAGAGTGAGGAAGGTAGCTCGCAAACAGAGAAAGGTTATAGGCAGTGCAAGAGGGCGGATGGACAGGGAATAGAGAAGGGGAGAGGTCAGACCAAAGGATTGAGATATGTTTACTTTAATGCCAGGAGTATAGTGAATAAAGGGGATGAGCTCAGAGCGTGGATCAATGCCTGGAAGTGTGATGTGGTGGCCATTACGGAGACTTGGATGTCTCAGGGACAGGACTGGATACTCCAGGTGCCGGGATTCAGATGTTTCAGGAAGGACAGGGAGGGAGGCAAGAGAGGGGGTGGAGTGGCACTGTTGATCAGGGATAGTGTCACAGCTGTAGAGAAGGTGTATGCTGTGGAGGGATTGTCCACCGAGTCTCTGTGGGTGGAAGTTCAGAGTGGGAAGGGGCCGGTCACTTTGCTGGAAGTTTTCTATAGGCCGCCAAATAGTAACAGGAAGGTGGAGGAGTGGATAGGGAAACAGATCCTGGAAAGATGCAGTAATAGCAGAGTTGTTGTGATGGGAGACTTTAATTTCCCAAACATAGATTGGAATATCCCTAGGGTAAGGGGATTGGATAGGGAGGAGTTCGTTAGGTGTGTTCAGGAGGGTTTCCTGACACAGCATGTGGACAAGCCTACAAGAGGAGAGGCTGTACTTGATCTGATACTGACCAATGAACCTGGACAGGTGTCAGATCTCTCAGTGGGAGAGCATCTTGGGGATAGCGATCATAACTCTATCTCCTTTATGCTTGCATTGGAAAAAGAGAGGATCAGGCAAGCGAGGAAAGTGTTTATATGGAGTAAGGGGAAATATGAAGACATTAGACAGCAAATTAGAGGAGTAAATTGGAAGGAGGTATTCTCGGGGAAATGTACTGAAGAGAGGTGGCAGTTTTTCAAGGAATGTCTGTCTAGAGTTCTACAGGACAACGTTCCGAGCAGACAGGGAGGTGTTGGTCGGTTAAAGGAACCGTGGTGCACGAAAGCTGTGCGGGACCTAGTCGAGAAGAAAAGGAAAGCGTACAAAAGGCTCAGAGAGCTTGGCGAAGATAGGGATTTAGAAGAGTATACGGCTTGTAGGAAGGGACTAAAGGAGGAAATTAAGAGAGCCAGAAGGGGTCACGAGAAGGCCCTGGCAGGTAGGATTAAGGAGAACCGTAAGGCGTTCTATAAATATGTGAAGAGTAAAAGGATGAGACGTGACGGAATAGGGCCTATAAAAGGTGAAGGCGGGAAAGTCTGTACGGAACCAGTAGAAATGGCAGAGGTGCTCAATGAGTATTTTGCCTCGGTTTTCACAGAGGAGAAGGACCTGGGTGGATGTACTGCGGGCGTGCGGTGGACTGAAAGGATTGAGTATGTGGACTTTAAGAAAGAGGTTGTGCTGGAATCTTTGAATGGTATCAAGATAGATAAGCCGCTGGGTCCGGATGGGATGTACCCCAGGTAACTGTGGGAGGCGAGGGAAGAGATTGCAGAGCCTCTGGCAATGATCTTCGCGTCGTCGATGGAGACGGGAGAGGTGCCGGAGGATTGGAGGATTGCGGATGTGGTTCCTACTTTCAAGAAGGGGAATAGGGATAGCCCAGGTAATTACCGACCGGTGAGTCTAACCTCAGTGGTTGGTAAACTGATGGAGAAGATCCTGAGGGACAGGATATATGAGCATTTAGAGAGGTTTAGTATGCTCAAGAATACTCAGCATGGCTTTGACAGGGGCAGATCGTGCCTTACGAGCCTGGTGGAGTTCTTCGTAAATGTGACTAAACACATTGACGAAGGGAAGGCGGTAGATGTGGTTTATACGGATTTTAGCAAGGCGTTCGATAAGGTCCCCCATGCAAGGCTTCGAGAAAAAGTGAGAGGGCATGGGATCCAAGGGGCTGCTGCCCGGTGGATCCAGAACTGGCTTGCCCAAAGGAGGCAGAGAGTGGGTATAGATGGGTCTTTTTCTAAATGGAGGTCGGTCACCAGTGGTGTGCCCCAGGGATCTGTTCTGGGACCCTTGCTGTTTGTCATTTTCATAAATGACCTGGATGAGGAAGTGGAGGGATGGGTTGGTAAGTTTGCTGACGACACGAAGGTTGGTGGGGTTGTGGATAGTCTGGAGGGATGTCAGAAGTTACAGAGGGACATAGATAGGATGCAAGACTGGGCAGACAAGTGGCAGATGGACTTCAACCCAGATAAATGCGTCGTGGTCCATTTTGGTAGGTCAAATGGGATGAAGGAGTACAATATAAAGGGAAAGACTCTTAGTACTGTAGAGGATCAGAAGGACCTTGGGGTCCGGGTCCATAGGACGCTAAAATCGGCCCCGCAGGTGGAGGAGGTGGTTAAGAAGGCATATGGTGTGCTGGCCTTTATCAATCGAGGGATTGTGTTTCGGAGTCCGGGGATAATGATGTAACTATATAAGACCCTCGTCAGACCCTACTTGGAGTACTGTGCTCAGTTCTGGTCGCCTCACTATAGGAAGGATGTGGAAAAGATTGAAAGGGTGCAGAGCAGATTTACAAGGATGTTGCTTGGATTGAGTGGCATGCCTTATGAGGATAGGCTGAGGGAGCTCGGTCTTTTCTCCTTGGAGAGACGAAGGATGAGAGGAGACCTAATAGAGGTGTATAAGATGGTGAGAGGCATAGATCGGGTGGACTCTCAGAGGCTTTTTCCCAGGGTGGAAATGTCTGCTACGAGAGGACTCAGGTTTAGGGTGCTGGGGGGTAGGTACAGGGGAAATGTTAGGGGGAAGTTTTTCACACAGAGGGTGGTGGGCGAGTGGAATCGGCTGCCGTCAGTGGTGGTGGAGGCGAACTCAATAGGGTCTTTTAAGAGACTCCTGGATGAGACGGAACCTCTCCCGTCTCCATCGACGACGCAAAGATCATCGCCAGAGGCTCTGCAATCTCTTCCCTCGCCTCCCACAGAAACCTGGGGTACATCCCATCCGGTCCCGGCGACTTATCTATCCTGATGCTATTCAAAATTTCCAACACATCCTCTTTCTTAATGTCCACAAACTCAATCTTTTCAGTCCGCCACAATCCTGTAGTACAACCACCCAGGTCTTTTTCCACCGTGAATACCGAGGTAAAGTATTTGTTAAGCACCTCTGCTATTTCTTCCGGTTCTGTACAGACTTTCTCACCTTCACATTTTATAGGTCCTATACCTTCACATCTCATCCTTTTACTCTTAACGTATTTATAGAATGCCTTAGGGTTCTCCTTAATCTTACCTGCCAAGTCCTTCTCGTGACCCTTTCTGGCTCTCCTAATTTCCTTCTAAAGTCCCTTCCTACAAGCCGTATACTCATCTAGATCCCTATCATCGCCTAGCTCTCTGAATCTTTTGTATGCTTTCCTTTTCTTTTTGACTAGGTTCAGCACAGCTTTCGTGCACCACGGTTCCCGTAATATGTTACTAAGCAAATCAGCAACAAACACAGTACAGAAAATGTAAGCACTAAATATGCTGGAATTAAAAAGCAGAAACATGGGTAAATAGAAAACCTTTTAAAAGGTTTCAAACTCTTGAGGGAGACAGGTACTTAGCTGATAACTTCACCGGCTAAGCATTTCACAAGGACACATTGCAATTCTAGTCAAGGAAAAGGGAAAGAAATGTTAAAACATAAAAAGCAAAGAGAAAGAAAAGTTGTTTGCTATACAGCAGCTGCTCCTCCATTTTGCAGCGTGATACATTTGCTGTGCATCGGAATAATCTCAAATTAACAAACTAAATTTGCTAACTTGTAGTATCGATATAGCTTCAGACAAAGCCCAGGATTTGATTTAGGACAAAGTTCCACAATGCTCCAGCAAATAAGGATTCAATCTGCACCCAAAGCAAAGTGAACAAGCAATAAACACGGTAATAAAATAGTGCAAGTAGAATTCACTAATCCTTGGAATAGTCTACATTATACTGTCCCAACACAACTATTTCATAAGGTTATGCTGGGTGAAATAAATATATTAAAGTATACATGCAGTTCCAAAAGAATACTATACTGGCTGTGATATTCATTTTGAAAATTTACCTCATTAAATGATGCTAGGTTGAGTTTTTTGGCGATAAATTTCTTCAGGTGTAGAACTGTAGCCTGTGCTGAACAGCGAATCCACTTCCTCTTCAACCCACGCAATTTACTACTATTGCACTCCAAACAGATGCTTACCTTAAGCAAAAGGCAGACATATAATACAGTATAACCAATCAATAAATATTCTCTGCATTGTCACTGAACATTCAACAACCCAGCAAAATGCAAAGAGAACAGAGCTATTCCCCAAATCCACACACACCTTGAATCTCTCTTCTAGTTAAACCATTGTTTAAAAAAGGAGGGGGGGGGGGAAACAGGCTGAGTAATTACAGGTCAGTCAGCCAGAACAAATTAAATGAACAGGATGCTCAGTTATTTGGCCAAATTAGTAAAGGTCAAATCCCCAGATATAATGGAGCTATCCAATGCTCTGGGGTTAAATCACTTGATACAATTCTAATGGCTACAAGATGCAAGAAGAGGCTCAAAAGAGGGAAAATGAACTGATTCCCAATACTGAAGAGATGACAAACCATAGCTTCTCAGACGGTCTCTGAAAGAAGACAATACAGGAAACAGGAAACACAAAACAGAATATATGAGAGCAGCAGGATACAGGACACAAACATGCTGGCGTAAAGAAAAATTTAGGAAAGATGTCAGAACATTTGGAAACCAGCGGTGTGCCTCAGGGATCGGTGCTGTGTCCAGTTATTTGTCATTTATATTAATGATTTGGATGAGAATTTAGGAGGCATGGTTAGTAAGTTTGCAGATGACACCAAGATTGGTGGCATAGTGGACAGTGAAGAAAGTTATCTAGGATTGCAACGGGATCTAGATCAATTGGGCCAGTGGGCTGACGAATGGCAGATGGAGTTTAATTTAGATAAATACAAGGTGATTCATTTTGGTAGATCGAACCAGGGCAGGACTTACTCAGTTAATGGTAGGGTGTTGGGGAGAGTTATTGAACAAAGAGATCTAGCGGTATAGGTTCATAGCTCCTTGAAAGTGGAGTCACAGATGGACAGAGTGGTGAAGAAGGCATTCGGCATGCTTGGTTTCATTGGTCAGAACATTGAATACAGGAGTTGGGACGTCTTGTTGTACAGTGTGGTAAGGCCACACTTTTTTTTATTCCTTTGTGGGGCATGGGTGTCGCTGGCTGGCCAGCATTTATTGCCCACCCCTATTGTCCTTGTTCAGAGGGCAGTTGAGAGTCAACAACATTGTTGTGGGTCTGGAGTCACATGTAGGCCAGACCAGGTAAGGACGGCAGATTTCCTTCCCTAAAGAACATTAGTGAACCAGGTGGAATTTTCCGACAATTGACAGTGCTTTCATGGTCATCAGTAGATTCTTAATTCCAGACATTTTTAATGGAATTCAAATTCCACCTACTGTCACGGCAGGATTTGAACCCAGAGCAGTTGCTGAGTTTCTGGATTAATAGACGAGCGATAATACCACTAAGCAATCGGCTCCCCAGAATACTGTGAATACTTGGAATACTGTGTACAGTTCTGGTCAACCTATTATAGAAAGGATATTATTAAACCAGAAAGAGTTCAGAAAAGATTTACTAGGATGATACCGGGACTTGATAGTTTGAGTTATAAGGAGAGGCTGGATAGACTGGGACTTTTTTCCCTGGAGCGTAGGAGGCTTAGGGGTGATCTTATAGAGGTCTATAAAATAATGGGACATAGATAAGATAGATAGTCAACATCTTTTCCTAAAGGTAGGGGAGTCTAAAACTAGAGGGCATAGGTTTACGGTGAAAGGGGAGAGATACAAAAGGGTCCAGAGGGGCAATGTTTTTCCACACAGAGGGCGGTGAGTGTCTGGAATAAGCTGCCAGAGGTAGTAGTAGACGCAGGTACAATTTTGTCTTTTAAAAAGCATTTAGACGGTTCCACGGTTAAGAATGGTATAGAGGGATATAGGTTAAACGCGGGCAATTGGGACGAGCTTAATGGTAAAAACTGGACAGCATGGACAAGTTGAGCCAAAGGACCTGTTTCCAGGCTGTGAACCTCTCTGACTCTATAGCATTTCTCTTGGGGGACTGGGGCCAGACCTCCAGAAACAGCTAAATAATGTAATGGGAAAACACTGGTATTCTGAAAACACAAGAGGATATGTAGGGGAAAGACTTTTTTTCATCCAAAGCAAGCTTGTTGAAAATGGATCTAGATACATCCTGATAAGAGGATTTGATCATGGAAGTTTGGAATTTCAATGAAAAAAGGTGGAAAGCGTATTCTACTGAGACTGGCACTGAGCACACTTTTGGAGTAGAAGAACCTACATTCAGCACCCAATGGTTCTATGGTTAACCTCCAAGTCTAAAGTTGAGTGTATTCCAAAAGTAAGCATTAATTCACCAAAGAAACTTGTACTATTAAAGCCATTCATTCATCTACTATCTGCTGTTGCAAGTAAGAATTACAGTAAAACTCTTAACATTTCAGAAACAGTTGGTGAGTTCATGATATTTGAACAAAGAACAAAGAACAATACAGCACAGGAACAGGCCCTTCAGCCCTCCAAGCCCGTGCCGCTCCCTGGTCCAAACTAGACCATTCTTTTGTATCCCTCCATTCCCACTCCGTTCATGTGGCTATCTAGATAAGTCTTAAACGTTCCCTGTGTGTCCACCTCCACCACCTTGCCCGGCAGCGCATTCCAGGCCCCCACCACCCTCTGTGTAAAATACGTCCTTCTGATATCCGTGTTAAACCTCCCCCCCCTCACCTTGAACCTATGACCCTCGCGAATGTCACCACCGACCTGGGAAAAAGCTTCCAACCGTTCACCCTATCTATGCCTTTCACAATTTTATACACCTCTATTAGGTCACCCCTCATCCTCCATCTTTCCAGTAAGAACAACCCCCGTTTACCCAATCTCTCCTCATAACTAAGCCCTTCCATACCAGGTAACATCCTGGTAAACCTCCTCTGCACTCTCTCTAAAGCCTCCACGTCCTCCTGGTAGTGTGGCGACCAGAACTGGGCGCAGTATTCCAAATGCGGCCGAACCAACGTTCTATACAACTGCAACATCAGACCCCAACTTTGATACTCTATGCCCCGTCCTATAAAGGCAAGCATGCCATATGCCTTCTTCACTACCTTCTCCACCTGTGACGTCACCTTCAAGGATCTGTGGACTTGCACACCCAGGTCCCTCTGCGTATCTACACCCTTTATGGTTCTGCCATTTATCGTATAGCTCCCCACTATGTTAGTTCTACCAAAATGCATCACTTCGCATTTATCTGGATTGAACTCCATCTGCCATTTCTTTGCCCAAATTTCCAGCCTATCTATATCCTTCTGTAGCCTCTGACAATGTTCCTCACTATCTGCAAGTCCAGCCATTTTTGTGTCGTCCGCAAACTTACTGATCACCCCAGTTACACCTTCTTCCAGATCGTTGATATAAATCACAAACAGCAGAGGTCCCAATACAGAGCCCTGCGGAACACCACTAGTTACAGACATCCAGCCGGAAAAAGACCCTTCCACTACCACCCTCTGTCTTCTGTGACCAAGCCAGTTCTCCACCCATCTAGCCACCTCCCCCTTTATCCCATGAGATCCAACCTTTTGCACCAACCTACCATGAGGGACTTTGTCAAACGCTTTACTAAAGTCCATATAGATGACATCCATGGCCCTTCCCTCGTCAACCATTCTAGTCACTTCTTCAAAAAACTCCACCAGGTTAGTGAGGCATGACCTCCCTCTCACAAAACCATGCTGACTATCGTGAATGAGTTTATTCCTTTCTAAATGCGCATACATCCTATCTCTAAGAATCCTCTCCAACAACTTCCCTACCACGGACGTCAAGCTCACCGGCCTATAATTTCCCGGATTATCCTTCCTACCCTTCTTAAATAACGGGACCACATTAGCTATCCTCCAATCCTCTGGGACCTCACCTGTGTCCAGTGACGAGACAAAGATTTGCGTCAGAGGCCCAGCGATTTCATCTCCGTCTCCCTGAGCAGCCTGGGATAGATTCCATTAGGCCCTGGGGATTTGTCAGTCTTTATATTCCCTAAAAAACCTAACACTTCCTCCCTTGTAATGGAGATTTTCTCTAACGGGTCAACACTCCCCTCCGAGACACTCCCAGTCAACACATCCCTCTCCTTTGTGAATACCGACGCAAAGTATTCATTTAGGATCTCCCCTACTTCTTTGGGCTCGAAGCATAATTCCCCACTTTTGTTCCCGAGAGGTCCGACACTAACGACAAGGATACATCAGAGGATGAGTAAATGATTAAAGAAACATTCAGAATAATGCGGTCACATTTTCATTAGGTCCTTCTCATGACTGTACATACAATTTTTTTATTCATCACAGGATATAGATGTTGCTAGCAAGGCTAGCATTTATTGCTCATTCTAATTGTCCCAGGAAAGGTGTTGGTGATCCGCATTCTCAAACTGCTGTCGTCCATCTGGTGTAGGTGCATCGCAGTGCAGCTCGGTAGCGAGTTCCAGGATTTTGACTCAGTGACTACTTTTTGCTTCCTGTCACTCAGATAACTTTGTATCCATGATAAACACTGTCCCTTTTGCTGACAAGCCTGCTGTATGGCAGTTAATCAAATGAAAGCTCATGTGCACCATATCAAATCTCCCTACCGCATCTCATTGAATGGATGTGTCTAATTAAATTCCTCAGATTTCTGATGTGCTGCAAGGTAAATTTATCATTGCATCTTCAAAAGCAGAAGGCACATGGTAAAGAAGTGTGAACTTTTCTACTTCAAACATCCATAGTCAGCATCCAGTTATATCTGATCAGTTACAGTACAATTGTGCACATAGCAAAGCTCCCTGTATTCTTCCCAGCAATGCACACTAGCTCCTGTCAAGAATAGGAGCCCTGTTGTGCTAACATCTCTTCACTTCTAACTATCAAACATCTTACAGCCTCTCTATCACAAAACTCACGTAATTGCTGTCGCAGTCCCATGCCCACTTCATCTACCTGGAGAATAAACACTTGCGTGGACTATGTTCAAGACCCCTCAACTAAATGAGATGCTTGCGGCTTCTACTTCTTTCCAGACATGAAGGGATTTACTTTGAAATTAAATTGGCGCAATGCTTTTTGTGACGGATCCTAACAAAGGTGTTGTGGTTTGGGGAGCTTGTTTTATTGCCACAAATTAAGAAAGGGGCGATGTGAGCTGTTAGAATATGAAATCAACATATGTAGATTATTTTATCTTAAATTTGCATAAACGTAATGAATTAGTTCTTAAAATGCATATTTAATATGCAACACAAGACAGTTGAGTGTAAATGATAATGTTTCATAAACTTAGTTGTAGAACCAAAATTTTGCTAAACCATGTAATTGCCTAATTTTTACTTACAAATTGCGAGCAAAGGGAGCTCTTGAATAAATAGGCCTATTTGTGTATATTATTTATTTTCGGAGTGCACATTTCCATTTAGTCAGCTATTTAGGTGCAAGTTAAATTGTTTTTTCCCACATTTCAAAGTTAAAAACACTTGGCTTGATACAGTTTGCAAAAGTCACAAATGGATTTAAAATAGAACCGAGATGATAAACATTATCTACTTTACAAAAATTAGAATTTTAGGTATAGATTTCAAATAAAACTATTACTGAGAAACAGTAATGTTCACTAATGTTTAAATAAATGGCCAGCACAGCCTATTCCTGCAATGTTGGAAGGTCGTAAAACACAGAGTTCTTAAAATTTCCGTAATTTAACTTGCACTGTTATTGGTGGCACGGTGGCACAGTGGTTAGCACTGCTGCCTCACAGCGCCAGGGACCCGTATTCAATTCCAGCCTCGGGTCACTGTCTGTGTGGAGTTTGCACATTCTCCCAGTGTTTGCGTGGGTAGTCTGGTTTCCTCCTAGAGTCCGAAGATGTGCAGGTTAGGTGGATTGACTATGGTAAATTGCCCCTTGGTGTTCCAAGATACGTAGGTTAGATGGATTAGCCATGGTAAATATGTGGGATTACAGGGATAGGGTGGAGGACAGGGCCTGGGCAAGATGCTCTGTCAGAGAGTCGGTGAAGACTTGATGGGCTGAATGGCCTCCTTCTATGAAATGAATCGAATTAAAGAGAAAGCCTCCAGTGGCTACAGCAACCACATAACATAACAGCATAGTTGCAGTTGTTGAAAGTCAAACATTGCAAACCCAGAATATCATTGGAAAGTTCTGCAGAGCAGCACCTTCAGCACAATCATCGTTAGCTGTCTCATCAATGATAATCCTTCCTTCATGAGGTCGAGTGGGGCTCCTCCCTAGTGATTCTGCAATGTTCAGTTTAGTTCACAACCTCCTATAATGAAATAGCCCTTGTCAACCTGTAGCAGGCAAGATGACGGCATAGTGGTTATGTCACTGGATTAGTAATCCAGAGGCCCAGACTAACCCTCTTGAGACATGGATTCAAATCCCACCATGGGCTGGTGGAATATGAATTCAATTAATAAATCTGCAATTAAAAACTGATCTAATGTGACCATGAAACCTTTACATAAGGAACTCTGCTGCATCTACCTAGTCTGGCCTACAAGTGACTTCATAACCACAGCAATGTGATTGACACTTTGAAATGGCCAAGCAAGCCTTTCAGATCAAGGGCAATTAGGAACGGGGAACAAATGCCAGCGACAGCCACATCCCCCACGAAAGAAAAAAAGAACAAAGGTCCTGACAAGCAACATGAATGCCAGGCTTTCACCATTTCCAAAAGGAAAAGCCCAACTTTCTCCAAACCTTCAACAGCTCCACTAAGCTCCCTGCTTTAATTTCCGTAACATTGTTAACCCCGCTCCTTAGCTTATCTGTTGCTCAAGTCTTAATTGATTACCTGGTCTTGATTATTTGAATATTTGCCTGGTCAGCCACCCACCTTCGGCTCCCTGTAAACATAAGCTTATCCAAATCTCTTGCTGCCCATATCCTGATGGGCATCAAGTCATAAGTCACTTGACGTCACCTAAACTGGCTCCCAACTGAGCAATGCCAGGACTTAAAAACTCTCATCCTTCTTTTCAAATCCCTCAAGGGCCTTGCCCCAACTTAACTCTGTAATCTCCTCTTGCCCTACATCTCACTAAGGTATCTGCATTCCTCCAATTGTGATCTTTGACACAATCCCAGTTTTAATTGCTACACAATGGGGTCTTGCGGAGGCCTTAAGCTCTGGCATTCTCTTCCTAAATCTCTCTACCTCTCTACTTTCAAATCCTCCTTTAGGATGCTTCTTTAATCCTTCGCCAAGTTTTTTGTCATCTGTCCTATTGGCTCTTTATGTGGCTCCCTATTGAATTTTATTTGGTAATGCTCCTATAAAGTGCCTTGAAACATTTTACTATCTTAAATACGCTAAACCAACGAAAACTGTTGTTGACGATGTTGAGGGCACTCACTTATCAGAAAGTGTACTGGACCAACAATGTCAGGACTGTTGCTACAGAAGCAAGGCAAAGGTTAGTGAATCAATGGCATTTGGTTCACCTTCTGAATCCTCAAAGCTTTCTCACCATCTGCAGGATTTAAGCCCCAATTGTGATGGAATACTCAAAACTCACCTGGATGGAAGTAGCTGCAATACCACAAAAAACTCAACACTATCCAGGACACAGCACTGTTGCCTGGCTGCCTCAGCCACTTGAATGAAAATCTACCATTTCCTCCAGTGGTGAAGTATGGCTGCAGCATAGAGGCCGCAATCACAGCAATTCACCAAACTCATTTCACCAGCACCACAGTCTAATAACCTCTATTACCAAGAAACCAACACTGCTCACCTCCATGTCGCACACCAGCCTCATGCTATCTCCTCATCTTTAAAAGATGTACAGGGACAGAGGGAGTTCATTGATCTTTGAAGGTGGTGGGATATATTGAGAGAGCAACAGAGGCATTGAGCATTCAACATTAGGATGTCTGCATTCAGCAGAATTCTACCTCAATCACTGCAACCCTTGAAAATACCGTATATTGCATAACTTCCAAGCAAACGATCTGTTTATAAGTGGACAGCATCAAAAGCTAATGAAGGAAGGTTACCTCAGCTAATCCATCCACTATATCCATCTCTTGCAGCATTCAACCGATTCCAGAAATTCTGCTTCCACTATCCAATTTAGCAGTACAATTGCTGGCCACTTTTTCGGAGAGGAAAACCTTCCTAACTCTGTCAGAAATTTGTCTTTTACCAATTTAAACCTGTAAACCCTGACCCAGTTCTTGCAGTTTAATCCTATACCCCGATTCTATTTGTCATCTTCATGCTTATCCTTCGAGGCAAAGATGATTGTTCATCTGGGCGTTTGGCAGGCTTCCGGTGGGTACTTAAGTGACTGCTAAGGTCAATCTGCACTTGGAAGGTTCAGCTGAAAGCTGGGCAGGATACCATATATGATTGAATTTTGGACAAGTTGCTGACTTGTGATTTACTATCCTTGTGTTTTCTCCCTGCCCGTAATATGCCCTTGCTTGTGAAGGAGGCTGCATCATTTTAAAATTTATTTTGGGCAGTGATAAGATTCCTACCTGAAGCCTGCAAAGTGTCCCTGTAGCATTTCCTTCAACCACCATGACAGCTTACCCCAGAGTTAAGCTTTCCATTGAAGAGTTGTTTTGCTAAGTGATTCTGGCTACACGACCAGCCGAACTGAGTTTTGACTGTCTCAATATGGTGTGAATGCTTGGCATGTCAGCTCGGGGAGCCCCTCAGTGTCTAGTATTTTGTCCTGCCATCCATCTTCAGGAGTTTGCAAAAGTAGTTCAATTGAAAATGGTTGAGTTTCTTGGCATGTTCAGCCAACATTGTTCCACTGGAGCAAGCAGAGAGGGAGTAATTTGTGGCAGGAGTGCTGGTGAGAGATTTATTTATTTTTATATTTATTTAATTGGTGTAGTTTTTTTGCCTTTATTTTTCGAGTAGTATTTTTCTTTTCCTAATTTTAAAGTGAAAACCGGAAGTGGGCTGCTAAGGAGTCTGGGAAGGGTTTTTTAAGTGCGCGAAGTATAAAAGGGAGGCCGCAGTATACAGCAGGCAGCGGAGTGAGCAGGGAGCAGAGTGTGAGCTGTAAGGGCTTTGGCTCACAGGGCTTCGGGGGAAAGGGCGAGCAGGGATGAGTTTTAATTCTTATTTACTTTTCTCTGTGTACCTTGGTAAAACGGGCCAAATATGAGTGTGAAGCCAGTGTGTTGTTCCCAGTGTAGGATGTGGGAGGACCTGGAGGCACCTGGCCTCCCGGACATCCACATCTGTGAGGGGTGTGTCGAGCTGCGGTTCCTGAGGGACCGTGTTAAGGAGTTGGAACTGCAGCTTGACGATCTTAGGCGGGTGAGGGAGAATGAGGTGGTGATAGACAAGAGCTATCATCAGGTGGTCACACCAGGGCCACGGGTGGAGGCCAAGTGGGTGACGGCCAGGAAGGGTAAAGCTCGGGTGATTGAGAGCACCCCGGTGGATGAGCCCCTACACAACATGTACTCCTGCCTGAGTACTGCTGGGGGGGACAGCCCGCCTGGGGGAAGCAGCAGTGCTGTGTCTCCGGAGTGAAGTCCGGCCCTGCAACTCAGAGGGCTAAGGAAAAGAGGAGGAAGGCAGTGTTAATCGGGGACATGACAGTAAGGGGGTTGGACAGGCGATTTTGCGGAGGCAGGCAGGAGTCTCGGATGGTGGTCTGCCTCCCTGGGTCCGGGATCCAGGATGTCGCTGGTCGACTCCCGGAAATCCTGAGGGGGGAGGGAGAGGAGCCAGAGGTAGCGGTACATATTGGTACCGCTGATGTGGGAAGGAAGGGGGAAGGGGTCATGAAAAGAGAGTATAGGGAATTAGGGACACAGCTGAGGAGGAGGAAAGCAAAGGGAGTAATCTCAGGATTGCTGCCTGTGCCACGGGAGGGTGAGGGCAGGAATGGAGTGAGGTGGAGGATGAATGTGTGGCTGAGGGACTGGTGCAGGGGGCAGGGATTCAGGTTCCTGGACCACTGGGACCTCTTTAGGGGCAGGTGTAATCTGTACACACAAAACAGGTGGCACTTGAATCCCAGGGGGACCAATATCCTGGCGGGAAGGTTGGCTAAGGCTACTGGGGAGAGTTTAAACTAGATAGGTTGGGGGGAGGGGGTCAAGACAAGGTGACTGGGAGCGAGGAAGTTAGCTCGCAAACAGAGAAGGGTTATAGACGGTGCAAGAGGGAGGATGGACGGGGGATAGAGAACGGGAGAGCTCAGACCAAAGGATTGAGATGTGTTTACTTTAATGCCAGGAGTATAGTGAATAAAGGGGATGAGCTCAGAGCGTGGATCGATGCCTGGAAGTGTGATGTGGTGGCCATTACGGAGACTTGGATGTCTCAGGGACAGGACTGGATACTCCAGGTGCCGGGATTCAGATGTTTCAGAAAGGACAGGGAGGGAGGCAAGAGAGGGGGTGGAGTGGCACTGTTGATCAGGGATAGTGTCACAGCTGTAGAGAAGGTGTATGCTGTGGAGGGATTGTCTACAGAGTCTCTGTGGGTGGAAGTTCGGAGTGGGAAGGGGTCGATCACTTTGATGGGAGTTTTCTATAGGTCGCCCAATAGTAACAGGGAGGTGGAGGAGTGGATAGGGAAACAGATCCTGGAAAGATGCAGTAATAGCAGAGTTGTTGTGATGGGAGACTTTAATTTCCCAAACATAGATTGGAATATCCCTAGGGTAAGGGGATTGGATGGGGAAGAGTTCGTTAGGTGTGTTCAGGAGGGTTTCCTGACACAGCATGTGGACAAGCCTACAAGAGGAGAGGCTGTACTTGATCTGATACTGACCAATGAACCTGGACAGGTGTCAGATCTCTCAGTGGGAGAGCATCTTGGGGATAGCGATCATAACTCTATCTCCTTTATGCTTGCATTGGAAAAAGAGAGGATCAGGCAAGCGAGGAAAGTGTTTATATGGAGTAAGGGGAATATGAAGACATAAGGCAGCAAATTAGAGGAGTAAATTGGAAGGAGGTATTCTCGGGGAAATGTACTGAAGAGAGGTGGCAGTTTTTCAAGGAATGTCTGTCTAGAGTTCTACAGGACAACGTTCCGAGCAGACAGGGAGGAGTTGGTCGGTTAAAGGAACCGTGGTGCACGAAAGCTGTGCAGGACCTAGTCGCAAAGAAAAGGAAAGTGTACAAAAGGTTCAGAGAGCTTGGCGAAGATAGGGATTTAGAAGAGTATATGGCTTGTAGGAAGGGACTAAAGAAGGAAATTAGGAGAGCCAGAAGGGGTCACGAGAAGGCCTTGGCAGATAGGATTAAGGAAAACCCTAAGGCGTTCTATAAATATGTGAAGAGTAAAAGGATGAGACGTGACGGAATAGGGCCGATAAAAGGTGAAGGTGGGAAAATCTGTACGGAACCAGTAGAAATGGCAGAGGTGCTTAATGAGTATTTTGCCTCGGTTTTTACAGAGGAGAAGGACCTGGGTGGATATACTGCGGGCTTGCGGTGGACTGAAAAGATTGAGTATGTGGACTTTAAGAAAGAGGTTGTGCTGGAATCTTTGAATGGCATCAAGATAGATAAGTCGCCGGGTCCAGATGGGATGTACCCCAGGTAACTGTGGGAGGCGAGGGAAGAGATTGCAGAGCCTCTGGCGATGATCTTTGCGTCGTCGATGGAGACGGGGGAGGTGCCGGAGGATTGCGAATGTGGTTCCTATTTTCAAGAAGGGGAATAGGGATAGCCCAGGTAATTACCGACCGGTGAGTCTAACCTCGGTGGTTGGTAAGCTGATGGAGAAGATCCCGAGGGACAGGATTTATGGGCATTTAGAGAGGTTTAGTATGCTCAAGAATACTCAGCATGGCTTTGTCAAAGGCAGATCGTGCCTTACGAGCCTGGTGGAGTTCTTCGAAAATGTGACTAAACACATTGACGAAGGGAAAGCGGTAGATGTGGTTTATATGGATTTTAGCAAGGCGTTCGATAAGGTCCCCCATGCAAGGCTTCGAGAAAAAGTGAGAGGGCATGGGATCCAGAACTGGCTTGCCCAAAGGAGGCAGAGAGTGGGTATAGATGGGTCTTTTTCTAAATGGAGGTCGGTCACCAGTGGTGTGCCCCAGGGATCTGTTCTGGGACCCTTGCTGTTTGTCATTTTCATAAATGACCTGGATGAGGAAGTGGAGGGATGGGTTGGTAAGTTTGCCGACCACACGAAGGTTGGTGGGGTTGTGGATAGTCTGGAGGGATGTCAGAAGTTACAGAGGGACATAGATAGGATGCAAGACTGGACGGAGAAGTGGCAGATGGACTTCAACCCAGATAAATGCATCGTGGTCCATTTTGGTAGGTCAAATGGGATGAAGGAGTACAATATAAAGGGAAAGACTCTTAGTACTGTGGAGGATCAGAAGGACCTTGGGGTCCGGGTCCATAGGACTCTAAAATCAGCCCCGCAGGTGGAGAAGGTGGTTAAGAAGGCGTATGGTGTGCTGGCCTTTATCAATCGAGGGATTGAGTTTAGGAGTCCGGGGATAATGATGCAGCTATATAAGACCCTCGTCAGACCCCACCTGGAGTACTGTGCTCAGTTCTGGTCGCCTCATTACAGGAAGGATGTGGAAAAGATTGAAAGGGTGCAGAGGAGATTTACAAGGATGTTGCCTGGATTGAGTGGCATGCCTTATGAGGATAGGCTGAGGGAGCTCGGTCTTTTCTCCTTGGAGAGACGTAGGATGAGAGGAAACCTCATAGAGGTATATAAGATGTTGAGAGGTATAGATCGGGTGGACTCTCAGGGGCTTTTTCCCAGGGTGGAAATGGCTGCTACGAGAGGACACAGGTTTAAGGTGCTGGGGGGTAGGTACAGGGGAAAAGTTAGGGGGAAGTTTTTCACACAGAGGGTGGTGGGCGAGTGGAATCGGCTGCCGTCAGTGGGGTGGAGGCAAACTCAATAGGGTCTTTTAAGAGACTCCTGGATGAGTACATGGGACTTAATAGGATGGAGGGTTATAGGTAGGCCTAAAAGGTAGGGATATGTTCGGCACAACTTGTGGGGCCGAAGGGCCTGTTTTGTGCTTATAGTTTTTCTATGTTCTATGTTTCTATGACGCTGGTACACAGTCCAGGTCTTGCACACGTAGAGCATAGTGGGCAGGTTTATTAGAAACATAGAAACTAGAAGCAGGAGTAGGCAATTCGTCCCTTCGAGCCTGCTCCGCCATTCATTTTGATCATGGCTGATCACTGAATTTAATATCCTCCCTTCCTCCCATATCCCTTGATTCCTTTAGCCCCAAGAGCTATATCTAATTTCTTCTTGAAATCAGACAACGCTTTGGCCACCATTGGGAACATTCTTTCTGAATCCACCCTGTCCAACCCTGTTAGAATTTTATAAGTTTCTATGAGATCCCCTCTCGTTCTTCTAAACTCCAGTGAATATAATCCTAACTGGCTTAGTCTCTCCTCATATGACAGACCTGCCACCCCAGGAATCAGCCTGGTAAACCTTCACTGAACTCCCTCTATAGCAAGGACATCCTTCCTCAGACAAGAACACCAAAACTGCACACAACACTCCAGGTGTGGGGTTATCAACGCCCTGTACAATTGCAGCAAAACATCCCTATCCCTGTACTCAAATCCTCTCTCTGTGAAGGCCAACATACCATTTGCCTTCTTTACTGCCTGCTGTACCTGCGCGCTTACTCTCAGCGACTGATGCACGAGGACTCCAAGGTCTCGTTGAGTATCCACCTCTCTCAATTTACACTCAGTCAAGTAATATTTGTCTTCTTATTATTGCTACCAAAGTGGATAACCTCACATTTACCCACATTATACAGCATCTGCCATGCACATGCCCACACACACAGCCTGAAGCATTTCTACATCCTCCTCACAGCTCACCCTCCCACCAACTTTGTATCATCTGCAAATTTGGAGATAATACATTCAGTTCCCTCTTCCAAATCATTAATATATAATGTGAACAGTTGGGGTCCTAGCACAGATCCCTGTGGAACCCCACTAGTCACTGACTGTCAATCAGAAAGAGACTCTTTTTTGCCAATTCTTTGCTTCCTATCTGCTAACCAGCTTTCTATCCATCTCTAGGCGTTACCTGCAATCCCATGTGCTTTACCTTTACATAGTAGTCTGTTACATGTGACCTATAGACTTGCTCCAAACTGATGTTTGAACTATGTTGAACTCTACACTTGCTCTGGCAATTCTTTCATGTGGCTCGTTATCAGTATGGACAGTTTGAGAGAGAGTACTGCTGAGATAAATTAACTTATCCACTGCTGGCACATTCTGAAATCTTGGGCTAGGGAATCTCTGGAGCAGGCTGGTAATTACTTCCGTTTTCTTTGTGATGACCGTAAGGCTGAAGTAGTTGCTGCACTGATGAACAATTCCATGCCACATTGCATGTCCCTGTGAACAGCTCAGAACTGTGTGAAGATGGGTGTTATTTTTTGATATTTTTGGAAATATGGTGGTATTATGTAAATAAGGTTGTGTGTCTGCATATCATTTAACTATGATGGGGAAGGTTAATAGAGACAGTTTATCTGGGAAAATTGAGAGATGAAAGGGGAAAGGTGCTGAATGCATGCATTTTAATGAGAAGCTGTGCTGAAGTGGAGCAGCATGGTGGCACAGTACTGTTGCCTCACAGTGCCAGAGACCCAGGTTCAATTCCGGCCTCAGATCACTGTCTGTGTGGAGTTTGCACTTTTTCACTTCCCTATTAACCTGCCTTTCCACCTTCAGAGATCTATGGACAAACAAGCCAAGGTCCCTTTGTTCTTAGGAACTTCCCAGTGTCAGACCTTTCAGTTTACTTCCTTGTCAAATTACTCCTTCTAAAGTGCATCACCTCACACATTTCAGAGTTAAATTCCATCTGCCACTGATCTGCCCATTTGACCATCTCGCCTACATCTTCCTGTATGCCAAGACACTCAACCTCACTGTTAACCACCCAGCCTCCTTCCGTGCTGTAGGGATTCTATGATTCTAAGTGGATTTACAAGTAAATAGGTTGTGTTTTAAAGATTTGTATTAGGAGATAGATGGGGACGTGGTTTTTCAGCTGTTGAATACAAAGGGGGGTTTAAGGAACTTTTACAACTTAAAAGGTTTCATAAGTAACAAGGGAAGGTTATTAAATGTTATTTGACCCAAAAGTAGAGGTAATAGGAAAACATGAAAGATTGTTATATTTTGGAGAAGCTGAGTTCAAATGAGGGTAATGGGATTGAGAGATAGAACATAGAACAGTACAGCACAGAACAGGCCCTTCGGCCCACGATGTTGTGCCAACCTTCATCTGAAACCAAGATCAAGCTATCCCACTCCCTACCATCCTGGTGTGCTCCATGTGCCTATCCAATAACCGCTTAAATGTTCCTAAAGTGTCTGACTCCACTATCACTGCAGGCAGTCCATTCCACACCCCAACCACTCTCTGCGTGAAGAACCTACCTCTGATATCCTTCCTATATCTCCCACCATGAACCCTATAGTTATGCCCCCTCGTAATAGCTCCATCCACCCGAGGAAATAGTCTTTGAACGTTCACTCGATCTATCCCCTTCATCATTTTATAAACCTCTATTAAGTCTCCCCTCAATCTCCTCCGCTCCAGAGAGAACAGCCCCAGCTCCCTCAACCTTTCCTCATAAGACCGACACTCCAAACCAGGCAGCATCCTGGTAAATCTCCTCTGCACTCTTTCCAGCGCTTCCACATCCTTCTTATAGTGAGGTGACCAGAACTGCACGCAATATTCCAAATGCGGTCTCACCAAGGTCCTGTACAGTTGCAGCATAACCCCACGGCTCTTAAACTCCAACCCCCTGTTAATAAAAGCTAACACACTATATGCCTTCTTCACAGCTCTATCCACTTGAGTGGCAACCTTTAGAGATCTGTGGATATGGACCCCAAGATCTCTCTGTTCCTCCACAGTCTTCAGAACCCTACCTTTGACCCTGTAATCCACATTTAAATTAGTCCTACCAAAATGAATCACCTCACATTTATCAGGGTTAAACTCCATTTGCCATTTTTCAGCCCAGCTTTGCATCCTATCTATGTCTCTTTGCAGCCTACAACACCCCTCCACCTCATCCACTACTCCACCAATCTTGGTGTCATCAGCAAATTTACTGATCCACCCTTCAGCCCCCTCCTCTAAGTCATTAATAAAAATCACAAAGAGCAGAGGACCAAGCACCGATCCCTGCGGCACTCCGCTAGCAACCTGCCTCCAGTCCGAAAATTTTCCATCCACCACCACCCTCTGTCTTCGATCAGACAGCCAGTTACCTATCCAATCGGCCAACTTTCCCTCTATCCCACACCTCCTTACTTTCATCATAAGCCGACCATGGGGGACCTTATCAAACGCCTTACTAAAATCCATGTATATGACATCAACCGCCCTACCTTCATCAACACACCTAGTTACCTCCTCAAAAAATTCTATCAAATTTGTGAGGCACGACTTGCCCTTCACAAATCCGTGCTGACTATCCCGGATTAATCCGCATCTTTCTAAATGGTCGTAAATCCTATCCCTAAGGACCTTTTCCATCAATTTACCAACCACCGAAGTCAGACTAACCGGTCTATAATTACCAGGGTCATTTCTATTCCCTTTCTTAAACAGAGGAACAACATTTGCCACTCTCCAGTCCTCTGGCACCATCCCCGTGGACAGCGAGGACCCAAAGATCAAAGCCAAAGGCTCTGCAATCTCATCCCTCGCCTCCCAAAGAATCCTAGGATACATTTCATCAGGCCCAGGGGACTTATCGACCTTCAGTTTATTCAAAACTGCCAATACATCCTCCCTCCGAACATCTATTTCCTCCAGCCTATTAGCCTGTAACACCTTCTCTTCCTCAAAAACATGGCCCCTCTCCTTGGTGAACACTGAAGAAAAGTATTCATTCATCACCTCGCCTATCTCTACTGATTCCATACACAAGTTCCCACCACTGTCCTTGACCGGCCCTAACCTCACCCTGGTCATTCTTTTATTCCTCACATAAGAGTAAAAAGCCTTGGGGTTTTCCTTGATCCGACCCGCCAAGGACTTCTCATGTCCCCTCCTAGCTCTCCTCAGCCCCTTTTTCAGCTCGTTCCTTGCTAACTTGTAACCCTCAGTCGAGCCATCTGAACCTTGTTTCCTCATCCCTACATAAGCTTCCCTCTTCCTTTTCACAAGACATTCCACCTCTTTTGTGAACCACGGTTCCCTCACTCGGCCATTTCCTCCCTGCCTGACAGGGACATACCTATCAAGGACACCCAGTATTTGTTCCTTGAAAAAGTTCCACTTTTCATCAGTGCCTTTCCCTGACAGTTTCTGTTCCCATCTTATGCCCCCTAATTCTTGCCTAATCGCATCATAATTACCTCTCCCCCAATTGTAAGCCTTGCCCTGCCGTCCGGCCCTATCCCTCTCCATTGCAATAACAAAAGACACCGAATTGTGGTCACTATCTCCAAAGTTCTCTCCCACAACCAAATCTAACACTTGGCCCGGTTCATTTCCCAGTACCAAATCCAATGTGGCCTCACCCCTTGTCGGCCTTTCCACATATTGTGTCAGGAAACCCTCCTGCACACACTGCACAAAAAGTGCCCCATCCAAAGATGGAAGGAGAAAATAGTATTTAAGGGAAGATATTGAGCTGCGTTCTGAAAGCTGTGTGTGGGAGATATCCTGAGACCAGTTGAGAAACAGCCATCCAGTCAGACCAGAAAACAGTTTATTTCAGAAAGCAGTTTGTTTTCTGAACTTTCTTGGATTTCCAAAGCAGAGTGGGAGTGAGTGAGGAGTCACGTGGTATAGGTATACCTTTAAAAAGTGAAGGCAGTTTTTGCCTTGGGTAGGGTATCACTGGATTTTTATAGTTAAAAATTAGGCAGCTGCTGCCAAGTTTACTTGTGTGCTCTAACCAAGTAGGATTCTGGAGAATGTTTCGTAAGACTGTTTTAACTCTATAGTTTTAATCTTGTGTGCTTAAGATTTTTCTTGTTAAAAATCCTTTAACTTTTAAAATCTTAAACGTGTCAGTGGAGTTCAATACTTCTGGGAACAGTAGCTCTTCCTCCTTATTTTCAAAATACAATAGAAAAGGTTATGATCAGTAGGACAAGTTTCCCTCTGGGATTTGGCATGCTCAGCAAATAATATCTGCTGTAGTCGTAACAATCGGCAGAATGCACACGAACAGGATATCACAAAATGTGTCCTTGGAGATGGATATATTCAGCTGGAGCCTCTTCAGATTGAGCAGCTTCCGTCATTGCAATTTCTGATTTTGATGCCGGGTTCACCTTCATGGAAAGCACTGGAGATCATGGTGGGAAAAAATGGGTTGAAGAGAGTTCCACCAGCATGCAGTCTGTTTAACTCCATTAGTGACTGGTAATGAACCAGATCACTCACCATCACCCAGGACCTGCACAATTATGCTGGTACAGACTAGCGGTGTTCCACAGGGATCAGTTCTGAGACGTTTGTTGTTCGTAGTATATATAAATGATTTGGAGAAAAATGTAGCTGGTCTGATTAGTAAGTTCTCAGACCACACAAAAATTGGTCGAGTTGCAGATAGCGAAGAGGATTGTCAGAGGATACAGCAAGATATGGGGTGGAAAAATGGCAGGTGGAGTTTAATCCGGACAAGTGTGAGGTAATGCATTTTGGAATCCAATGCATGTAGGAATTATTCAGTAAATGGTAGAGCCCTTAGGAGTATTGACAGGCAGAGAGATCTGGGCGTACATGTCCACTGATCACTGAAAGTGGCAACACAGGTAGTTAAGGTTGTCAAGAAGGCATATGGCATGCTTGCCTTTAATCGGTTGAAGCAGTGAGTATAAAAATTGGCAGGTGGTGCTGCAACTATACAGAACCTTAGTTAGGCCTCATTTAGAAAATTGCATACAATTCTGGTTGCCACACTACCAGAAGGATGCTTTGGAGAGGGTGCAGAAGAGGTTTACCAGGACCTCCTGGTCTGGAGGACATGAGCTGAGGAGAGGTTGGATAAACTCGGTTTGTTCTCACTGGAACAACGAAGGTTGAGGGGCAACCTGATAGAGGTTTACAAGATTATGAGTGGCATGGACGGTGTGGATAATCAGATGCTCTTTCCTAGAGTAGAAAAGTCAAATACCAGGGGATATGGGTTTAAGGTGTGTGGGGAAGAGTTTAGAGATGTACGAGGCAAGTTTGTTTTACACAGAGGGTGGTGAATGTCTGGAACGCGCTGCCCGGGGAGGTGGTGGGAGTAGGTACGATAGCGTCATTTAAGGGACATCTAGACGAATACATGACTAGGATGGGAATGGAAGCATGCGGACTTTAAGTGCATATTGTTTTAGTTTAGGCAGGCATCATGGTCGGCACAGGCTTGGAGGGCCAAAGGGCCTGTTCCTTTTTCTTTGTTCTTTAAATGGTTCAAGTTCAGCTTGATTTATATGCCTTATAGGCTTGGCTCCAGTTAAATGGATTCAATACAAATGTACATTCAAAAGAAAGGTCTCACAACTATTGCAAACACACAGGTCTGAAAACAAAGGGAACTGATTGAACCTTATGGCCACCTAACAAGCAGCTACAGTCTCATGATTCCTACCCTGATCAGGTACTTTGCTAATTTTTCAAGGATAACACTCTAGGTTATTCATATAACATACAGGACATCCAAGGCACTTTAGTACATCAAGTTGGATCACTTATTCATCACAGGCAAATACAGGCCAGGTTTATACCATTTGTGGCAGCCCAGAAAGATTGGAGTTCATCCAAACAAGTTCCTGAGGGGTCTTACATAAAAGCAAAATACTGTGGATGCTGGAATCTGAAACAAATAAAGAAAATGCTGGAAAATCTCAGCAGGTCTGACAGCATCTGTGGGGAGAGAATAGAGCCAACATTTCAAGTCTAGATGACTCTTCATCAGCACTAAGAGCAAAGAGAATCAGCAGAGCTTTATACCATGAGGGTGGGGATGGGGGGCACTGGAATGGGACAAAGGGAATGCTGAGAAGGTGCTAAAAGTGTCCATTCAGTGATCAGAATGTGTGACTGGCAGAACAGAGGTACAGATGGTTAAAGGACTGCCTGAGCGTTATGGCAGTTGCCCTGAAGGAGGTGGGGGGGCTGGGGTGGGGTGGGGCGGGGGTAAGAAGGAAAGGAATGGAATGTGGAAAAATGGAAGTGAGAAAGAAGGATGGTAAAATGAATGAAACAAAATAAATGGAAATGAAAGTGAAGGTGGACCTGAAAGGGGGGACGGGGGAAATGGGGATACACAGGGAATGCTCCCCATAACCCATAAAGAGGCATGCCTAACTGTGACCCATGCGGGTGCCCATAGCCACACCTTTCATTTGGAGGAAGTGAGATGAGGTAAAGGAGAAATTGTTGAGTGAGAGAACCAGTTCAGCCGTACGGAGGAGAGTGGTGGTGGATGGGGATTGTTCAGACCATTGTTCGAGGAAGATGGTAGCCATGATGTGGAGATGCTGGTGTTGGATTGAGGTGGGCACAGTAAGAAGTCTCACAACACCAGGTTAAAATCCAACAGGTTTATTTGGAATCCACTCACCTGATGAAGGAGCAGTGCTCCAAAAGCTCGTGATTCCAAATAAACCTGTTGGATTTTAATCTGGTACTGTGAGATTTCTTACCAAGGAAGATGGAAAGAGCGCTGAGGCCATCCTGGTGAGGAATAGAGGTTAGAGGGATTGGGCATCCATGTTGAAGAGGCGGCGGTTTGGGCCGGGGAACTGGAAGTCGTTGATATGGCGTAGGGCATCGGAGGAATCGCGGATATAGGTGGAAAGGGACTGGACAAGAGAGAGAATGGAGTCAAGATAGGAGGAAATGAGTTCAGAGAGGCAGGAACAGGCTGACACGATGGACCTACTGGGACAGTCCTGTTTATAGGTTTTGGGAAGGAGGTAGAAGCAGGCTGTACGGGGTTGGAAGACAATGAGGTTGGATGCTATGGGAGGTAGATCTCCTGAGGGGGTGAGATCATTGACAATCCTAGAAAAAATGGCTTGATATTCGGTGGTCAGGTCATGGTCAAGGGGGAGGTAGCGTCATCGATGTACTGATAGAGGAGTTGTGGAAGGGGGCCAGAGTAGCCCCCCCCCCCACTTTTCAGGGCAACTGCTACAATCCTCAGGCAGTCCTTTAACCATCTGTAGCTCTGTTCTGCCATTCACACATTCAGATCACTTAATGGACACTTTTAGCACCTTCTCAGCCTTCTGTACCCTCATTTACATTCCTTTTGTCCCATTTCCACCACCACCCACCCCCTCCTCCCCCCACATAGCATAAATCTCTACTGATTCTCTTTGCTCTCAGTTCTCATGAACGGTCATCTAGGCTCGAAACGTTGGCTCTATTTTCTCTCCACAGATGCTGTCAGACCTGCTGAGATTTTCCAGCATTTCGTTCCTGACAGGGTGGATGTAGAGAGGATGTTTGCTCTTGTGGGAAAATCTAAAACTAGGGATTAAAAATAAGGGGTCACCGATTTAAAATCGAGGCAAGGTGAATTTTCTTCTCTCGGAGGGTTGAGAGTCTTTGGAACTTTCTTCCTGAAAAGTGGTAGAAGCAAAATCTTTGAATATTTTTAGAGGCAGTGGTGGATACATTCTTGGTAAGAAATGCAGTGAAAGGTTATCGGGAGGGCTGGAGGCAGGATTTGAAGTTACTATCACATCAGCCCTGATCATATTGAATGGCGAAGCAGGCTCGAGGGACTGAATGACCCACTCCTGCTCCTAATTCATATGAACTACAGTCCTTTAAATTATCAGTAAAGCTTGTGCGAGCTGAGAAAAGGATTGCTGAAAAGCTACCTGTTCATCATTTCTGTGATAATCATGTTCTTCCTCCGGTTTATCCTCTGTTTTCTGCTTATTTGAATCATCTTCTGGCTTTGTTTCACCTTATGAACATAAAGCAAATCGACAAGATCAACTCAGCTATTTGAACACAGGGCAATGCACAAGAGTCCCGATCGACAGAGACCCACAGTAACTGCTCAATATAGGCAAAGCTCAACATTACCATAATGCTACATTGATCCTAGTTAATCTGCTGGCCAAGCATCAACTTCTTTGACTGGAATATACAATTTGAAGTAAAGACACACTGTCCAAAGATGTGCGGGTTAGGTTGATTGGCCATACTAAAATTGCCATTTAGTGTCCTGAGATGTGTAGGTTAGAGGGATTAGCGGGTAAACGTGTAGGGAAATGGGGTAGAGCCTGGGTGGGATTGTGGTCGGTGCAGACATGATGGGCCAAATGGCCTCTTTCTGCACTGTAGGGTTTCTATGATCTTTTCGGCTGGCTGACTTAAATGCTGTGCTTTTTTCATCTGGGCCTAAAATTTCCCATCTATCTCTTTGCTTGATGGAGTTGGGAATGGCAACTTCATATACTAATTTAATGGATAGTTGTTTGCGGGAGTGGGAATGAGAAGCATCACATTTTTAGTCTAGCCAGAGGAACTATAGAGGCTGATGTAATCTTGATTCTTTTAATTCATTCATAAGATGTAGGCATCTCTAATTGCTCAAACAAGGGTTGGTGAGCCACCTTTTTAAATTGTTGCAGTCCATTTGGTGAAGGCATATCTACAGTGCTGTTAGACAGGGGGTTACAGAAGTTTTACCGAGTGATGATGAATTAACAATCTATTTCAAAGTCAGTATGGTGTGTGGCTAGAGGGAGTAGTAGATGGTGGTGTTCCAATGTGCCTCCTGTCCTTTTATGTGGTAGAGGTTGCGTGCTTGGGAGGTACTGTCAAAGTAGTTGCTTTAGTGCATCTTGCCCATCCTTAACTGCCTTTCAAAAAGTCAGCAAAGCCTTCTTAACAATTGAGTGGCTTGCCATTTCAGAGCAAAGTTAAGGCTTAACATATTGCTGCAGGTGTGAAGTTACATACAGGTCAGCAGATTTCCTTCTCTCAGACACATTAACAAACCAGATTTGTTTTTATAACTATGTAGTTTCATAGTCACCATTATTGATATTCACTTTTATTCCAGATTTATTTAATTAACTGTACTTAAATTCCAGCCATGGTGGGATTTGAACTCATGTCTTTGGATTATTAGTCCAGGCCTCTGGATTACCAACACAATAGCATAAGCATTATGCTACCATTCCCAGTTGACTGAACTCCACATTATACAAAGTTTCACAAATTCTATAAATTTCAGTCTTGCATAAAATTGTTAGATCATTTTCAAGGAATTAAAATATAATTTTGTTGCAAAGGAATTAAGGCAATTCAGCTTTGAAGTAAAACTTTGAAGTAAAATGTGTCAGTTTTTAAGCAATTTCCAAGTACATGTTCATAATTTTCTGCATTAAAATACAGAATTATTTCAGCTGGTTAAGTCATGATGATATTGAAAATTAATATCCTACATTCATCACAATTGATTTTTAAAGTTTACTTATTAATGTCACAAGCTAGCTTACGTTAACACTGCAATGAAGTTACTGTGAAAATCCCCTAGTCGCCACACTCCGGCGTCTGTTCGGGTACACTGAGGGAGAATTTAGCATGGCCAATGCACCAAACCAGCACGTCTTTCAGACTGTGGGAAGAAACCAGAGCACCCAGAGGAAACCCACACAGACACAGAGAGAATGTGCAAACTCCCCACAGACAGTGACCGGAGGCCGGAATTGAACCCAGGTCCCTGGCGCTGTGAGGCAGCAGAGCTAACCACTGTGACACCCAAATATGATTCTGTTACACCAGGTGCTTTAACCATAGCTCTCAAGATTAAATTAATAACTATACAATGGTGAGGTTTTGAAATGACTTTCACTTTTCAAAAATGTTAAAATTTACTCAACTCCAGCTGACAAGCAACAGTACACTATACATATGCAAGCAAACTCCATGACAGAAGCTTTTTAAAAAATATATTATTCATTCAGAGAAAGGAGGAGGAAATTGCAAGGCTGACAAAGCTTGTTATAGCTGACAATTATTAGTGCAGAAACAGCCAGCCTAATTTAAATACACAATGTCCTCCGATTCTGCCCTTTTGATTTTATAATAGTAAGACAATCAACCATGAGGGAAAAATGCTGGGAAGAAAAGGTTTGTATTTATATAAAGTCCTTCATGACCTTACCAAAGTCAATGTATTACACTAATTATCCTGAGGTCAAGTGGCAACCCAATGGAACATTGAGCAATAAATGCCTGGTACACAATTACTCATTTTTGCTCTGACATTTCAATCAACCACGTAGGTAAAGATTATTCTATAAATTAGAGTTTGTTAAGTTACACCTCGAGTGTACAGACAAAATTAAGCTTAAATACAGAATAGTGCAGAAAAAGTAAAGCTTTCTCAGTGCTGAAACAGAAAAGTTCAGTTGGCAGAAATTACTCAACAGAAAAGTGACTAACCATCATGGAGTGGGTCGAACTGCTGTTTAGCTGTGCACGTCTCACCTTTGACCTCTCCAGGCATTTCAAGGCCCAGTTTCTGATAAAAGTCTTTTTGCTTTTTTAACTCCGCTGTAAATGACAAATTATTCAGACTTAAAACATTATTCTTAAAAATACGATACAACTTTTTCTTTAAAACGTAAACCCTTCCTTTTGGTACAAAATCTGACAAATTGTGTGTTTGTAATTTGCACAAAATTTATTTTATGACACATATCACAGGCTAATGAAGTATTTTTGCAATTTTTCATGCAAAATTGAAGAACGTTTGAAACTGCAAAAATCTCCAAACACTCGGCAGGTTAACCGAGTGTTATACACACACAAGGCGCAGCTGCGCCACTGCCCCCTCATTCACCATGTAGCATCTCACAAAGAGCATTTGTGAAAGATGAATATTACATGACACTGGAACAATAGGCAGGAGATTAATGAACCACAAGCTTTTTTTTTCCAATTCTCTGAATATTCACAATGAATCAATACAGTCACATTTTGCAAATGACAGTTTAATTTTGGGTTGATATTCATTTTTGGAAATATAAATCCAGTTTCTTTATTAAACCATAAACTGATTTTTAAAAAAAGATGTCAGTCATAAAGCGAAGAAAGGGCCCTTCAGCCCATCGAATCTTCACCAACAATAACTACCATTAAATTCATACTAATCCAATTTTCCAGCACTTGTCCCATAACCTTGAATGTTATGATATTTCAAGTGCTCATCCAAATACTGTTTAAAGTTTGTAAGATTTCCAGCTCCACTATCTGCCCAGGCTGTGCAGTCCAAAATCTCTCCACCCTCTGAGTGAAGTTTTCTGTACTGAAATCAAAGGCGGCTCATTGCTCCAGTAATCCAAAATTAATTGCACTGCCTCAGTGCTTCCCTCATATTTAGACATCTTCTTCTACTTTCGATGTTTATCTTTTTAAAAAATATACAATACCTTTGGCCAAATATTGCATGTTCTAATAACAACCTTTTTTCCTCCATTCTCACTATTAAATTTATGAATCCTTATCACTAACTGAACAGAAGGGGGCTCTCTCTCCATGACCCTCCCTCAAACCTTCTTCCTTCATTTAGTGCTTTTCGTTGGCAACGTTAGCCTCAGACATCAGGTCACCTTCCATGTCATTGGCTTCCCTTCATTACTCAGGTTGGTTTTTGCTTGTATGCGTAGAGTTATCCTTTGTACATTCTAAGCTGGCTGTGGAGCCTGACTGCAGACCTGTGTGGCTTTCCCCAATACAGCTAAGGATGAATTGTCTGATTTTATTGACTGAGACTGCCCAGTCTTTTGCTCTTTGCTGTTGAACAGAAACGAAGCCACTACTTGAGTTTGCATCCAAGGTAGCTCTTTACATGAATTTTCCTCCCAGTCTGTGGTGAACTTGCCAGATTTCCTGAGGTTCATCTTCAAGGAGTCCTTGAACCTTAATCTCGGCTTACTTTGCAGATGATGTCCAAGTTTCAGTTGTGAATATATGATTGCTTCATCCGATCTGTGCTCTGATGATGAGTGCTTCAATTGCAGATATTTCTGCTCTCAGTACCTCCGACCCGGGTACTTTGTCTTCCTATCTGATGCCCATGATCTTCCAAAAGACTCGTGTGCAACCTGCCCAACTGCTCAATCTGCCTGGAGTAGACAGTCTGTGCCTCGCAGATATACAGAAGGGCGAATATTATCACAGCTCTGTACACAGCCAGTTTTGTTCTAAAATAAAAGCAAAATACTGTGGATGCTGGAAATTTGAAATCAAACAGAATATTCTGGAAAAACTCAGCAAGTTGGCATCCATTGTGATCTTATAGAGATCTATAGAGGCCCTAGCCCCAAACAAACACACACACACCCACCACACACTGTCATCAGCCACTTTTGAACAGCAGTCCATGATCCTTTGAAGGTCACACTCATGATGTGACATAACAATAGTCATCAGCAACAGAAATTCCTGTATCATCAAGTGATACTTTAGTTGTGGATTTCAGTCATTTCATATTAAAAAGATTGCCACCTGTTCTGAATTGGATGGAAATTCTATCAAATGTATCAGAAAGAATAACGAGGAGTACAGTGGCCATGACACATCCTTGCTTCACACCACTTGTTCAGCAATGGGTAAGCAACTCTGGACATCATTCTATTGTGAAACAGGTGTATGAGATTTTCAGCTCTGTCAGGGCATCCAGATATGGCTAAGACTTTCCACAAGCCTTTCAACTTACTGTAGCAAAAATCTTCATCAGGTCAATTTTAAAGTTTATTTATTAGTGTCACAAGTAGGCTTATGTTAACTCCGCAATGAAGTTACTGTGAAAATCCCCTACTCCGGTGCCTGTTTGGGCACACTGAGGGAGAATTTAGCATGGCCAATGTACCTAACCAGCACGTCTTTTGGACTGTGGGAGGAAACCGGAGCGCCCAGAGGAAACCCACGCAGACACAGGGAGAATGTGCAGACTCCACATAGACAGTGACCCAAGCCAGGAATCAAACCCGGGTCCCTGGTGCTGTGAGGCAGCACTGCTAACCACTGGGCCACCAACAAAGGCACAGCACTGTTCCGTCTGTCATTCACAGGATTTCCCTTGTATTTGCCAAAGGGTGAAAATGAAGTTGTGTGTGCCTCTGCCTTACTGGCACGTTTCCACATAAGATTCCCAATCCTACCACGCCATCACTTCTCAATTTCTTCACAGTCTGAACTGTAACACTGCTCATTTACCAATCAATCTTTGACAAACCACAATGCCCTCCAAATAACACTGGAAAATCTGAAGTTACTGGAAATGCTGAAACCATTTTCTTGGACTCAGCATAAATTCCTCACCCTCATCAACAACTCCCCCATTCTCTGGTTACTCTTTCATACTGAATTGCTGTGTTTACAACTCTAGGTCAAGACCCTGCTTAATGCTCAGCTAAGCTCTCAGTCACATGTCCTCTCCATCACAAAGATCATCCCTGTCCACCTCCATAACAGTGCAAACCTCCAACCTTGCTGAAATATGTCATGCATGCCTTATGTCATCTCCAGACTTAATTATTCCAATGATTCCCTGGCCAGCCGCCCATTCTCCACCTTGCATAAACTTCAGGATGTCAAAGTCTTCACTGCTTCCATCTGACTACAAGTCCCATTCATCCATCAGTCATCCAACATCGCAAATTTAAAATTCTCAATTTGAGCTTAAATCCTTCCATGGTCCCACCCCTATCTTTGTAATCTCCCCCAAAACTAAACTCATGACTCCCTCTGAATGGATCTTATTTTGCATCTCCAATCTCCTTTCATACAGTCTGTCAATAAGATAACCCGTGCACAGCAAGGGTGCATTGGAGGTACATACTCAACGCTCTTGCTTTCATTTAAGTGCAAACCCAGCAGCAAAGTATATTTGCAAACAGCATGTATGATGTTCAAAATTGCTGGTAATTTTTACCTTGCTGGATGAACAAAATCGATGACTCTATGAATTACCCCCAGTCAGGTCAGAAAATTAGAATATGTTCAAAAGTTAATGTTGCCAATTATATTAGTATCAGTGACTCTTGCTTCAGGGACTAAGGGATATCAGTGCCTTGTGTTGATTAGATTGAAAAGTGTTTAACAGTGTGCACAGAGCAGAGCTTAGAAGGAAACACTAATTAATTTCAATACTCAGTTCCCCAATGTTACCTCAAGCTAACCCAGCAATGGTAACTATGGGGGAGTTACATTTATTTCCTTCACTTCTATTTCATACAATAGCATTAATATGAAATCAAGCCTGTGATTGATCAAAAACAAAACCTGGAAAACAGAATCTTTACAGCACAGAAGGAGTCCATTCAGTCCATCAAGCCTCCACTGGCTCTGAGAGCATTCCACCCAATCCCAATCTCTTGTCATTTCCCCATAATTGCACATTCTTTCCTTTCAGGTAGCAATCCAATTCCGTTTTGTATACCTCAATCGATGCTGCCTTCACCACCCCCTCAGGAAGTCAATTCCAGACTCCAACCACCCTCGAGGTGAAAAAACATTTCCTCACATCATTTCTGCTCTTTTTGTCCAATATTTTGAATCTTTGCCCTCTAGTGCTTGATGTACTCTTCGGAGAAAATAATTTCTCACCATTTATCCTGCCCTCAGGTGCTTGAATACTTCCATCAATTCTCCTCTCTGTTACCCCATCAAAAATACACCAGCAAGTTAGTTAAACATAATTTTCCCCTAATGAATCCATGTTGGGTACTTTTGTCCAAGTGGCTATTGATTTTGTCCCAAACTACAGTTTCCATAAGTTTCCCTACCCACTTAAGTCAAACTGATAAGTTGTACTTTCCGGTTTTATCCTTATGCCTCTTTTTGAACAAGGGTGTAACATTTGCAATTCTGAAGTCCTCTGGCACCATCCTACCTCAGGAAAAATGGAGGATTATCACGAGGTGCCTCTGCAATTTCCACTCTCACTTCCCGCAGTACCCTGGATATCCCTCATTCGCTCCTGATACGTTATCAATTTTAAGTAAAGATAGCCTAAGACTTCCACCTTCTCAGCAATCAGTAAGGATCGGCTACAAAACCTCCACCAGTGCCCCACAAGGTTGTGTCTTCAGCCACTTATTATATTCTTTATACACCGATGACTGTGTGGCCTAACTCCCCTCCAACTGGATTTTCAAGTTTGCTATGACTCTACGGTAGTGGGTCAGATCTCAAACAATGATGAACAAAGAACAGTACAGCACAGGAAACAGGCCCTTCGGCCCTCCAAGCCTGTGCCGCTCCTTGGTCCAACTAGACCAATCGTTTGTATCCCTCCATTCCCAGGCTGCTCATGTGACTATCCACGTAAGTCTTAAACGATGTCAGCATGCCTGCCACCACCACCCTACTTGGCAGCGCATTCCAGGCCCCCACCACTCTCTGTGTAAAAAACATCCCTCTGATATCTGAGTTATACCTCGCCCCTCTCACCTTGAGCCCGTGACCCCTCGTGATCGTCACCTCCGACCTGGGAAAAAGCTTCCTACTGTCCACCCTATCTATCCCCTTCATAATCTTGTACACCTCTATTAGGTCTCCCCTCATTCTCCATCTTTCCAGGGAGAACAAGCCCAGTTTACCCAATCTCTCCTCATAGTTAAGACCCTCCATACCAGGCAACATCCTGGTAAACCTTCTCTGCACTCTCTCTAAAGCCTCCACGTCCTTCTGGTAGTGCGGCGACCAGAACTGGACGCAGTACTCCAAATATGGCCTAACCAGCGTTCTATACAGCTGCATCATCAGACTCCAGCTTTTATATTCTATACCCCGTCCTATAAAGTCAAGCATACCATATGCCTTCTTCACCACCTTCTCCACCTGTGCTGCCACCTTCAAGGATTTGTGGACTTGCACACCTAGGTCCCTCTGTGTTTCTATACTCTTGATGGCTCTGCCATTTATTGTATAACTCCCCCCTACATTAGTTCTTCCAAAATGCATCACTTCGCATTTATCTGGATTAAATTCCATCTGCCATTTCTCCGCCCAATTTTCCAGCCTATCTATATCCTGCTGTATTGTCCGACAATGTTCATCGCTATTCGCAAGTCCAGCCATCTTCGTGTCATCCGCAAACTTGCTGATTACACCAGTTACACCTTCTTCCAAATCATTTATATATATCACAAATAGCAGAGGTCCCAGTACAGAGCCCTGCGGAACACCACTGGTCACAGACCTCCAGCCGGAAAAAGACCCTTCGACTGCTACCCTCTGTCTCCTGTGGCCAAGCCAGTTTTCTACCCATCTGGCCACCTCTCCTTGTATCCCATGAGCCTTAACCTTCTTAACCAACCTGCCATGAGGGACTTTGTCAAATGCCTTAATGAAATCCATATAGACGACATCCACGGCCCTTCCTTCGTCAACCGTTTTTGTCACTTCCTCAAAAAACTCCACCAAATTTGTAAGGCACAACCTCCCTCGTACAAAACCATGCTGTCTGTCACTAATGAGATTGTTCCGTTCTAAATGCGCATATATCCGGTCTCTAAGAATCCTCGCCAACAACTTCCCTACCACGGACGTCAAGCTCACTGGCCTATAATTATCCGGGTTATCCCTTATACCCTTCTTAAATAACGGTACCACATTCGCTATCCTCCAATCCTCAGGGACCTCACCTGGGTCCAACGAAGAAACAAAGATTTCTGTCAGAGGCCCAGCAATTACATCTCTTGTCTCCCTGAGCAGTCTAGGATAGATGCCATCAGGCCCTGGGATTTGTCAGTTTTAATGTTCCCTAAAAAACCTAACACTTCCTCCCCTGTAATGGAGATTCTCTCTAACGGGTCAACACCTCCCTCTGAGACATAGAACATAGAACATAGAAAGCCACAGCACAAACAGGCCCTTCGGCCCACAAGTTGCGCCGATCACATCCCCACCTCTAGGCCTATCTATAGCCCTCAATCCCATTAAATCCCATGTACTCATCCAGAAGTCTCTTAAAAGACCCCAACGAGTTTGCCTCCACCACCACCGACGTCAGCCGATTCCACTCACCCACCACCCTCTGAGTGAAAAACTTACCCCTGACATCTCCTCTGTACCTACCCCCCAGCACCTTAAACCTGTGTCCTCTCGTAGCAACCATTTCAGCCCTTGGAAATAGCCTCTGAGAGTCTACCCTATCCAGACCTCTCAACATCTTGTAAACCTCTATCAGGTCACCTCTCATCCTTCGTCTCTCCAGGGAGAAGAGACCAAGCTCCCTCAACCTATCCTCATAAGGCATGCCCCCCAATCCAGGCAACATCCTTGTAAATCTCCTCTGCACCCTTTCAATGGCTTCAACATCTTTCCTGTAATGAGGTGACCAGAACTGCGCGCAGTACTCCAAGTGGGGTCTAACCAGGGTCCTATAAAGCTGCAGCATTATCTCCCGACTCCTAAACTCAATCCCTCGATTAATGAAGGCCAGTACGCCTTCTTGACCGCATCCTCCACCTGCGAGGCCGATTTAAGAGTCCTATGGACCCGGACCCCAAGGTCCTTCTGATCCTCTACACTGCTAAGAATGGTACCCTTCATATTATACTGCTGCTTCATCCCATTGGATCTGCCAAAATGGATCACCACACACTTATCCGGGTTGAAGTCCATCTGCCACTTCTCCGCCCAGTCTTGCATTCTATCTATGTCTCGCTGCAACTTCTGACATCCCTCCAAACTATCCACAACACCACCTACCTTGGTGTCGTCAGCAAACTTACCAACCCATCCCTCCACTTCCTCATCCAGGTCATTTATGAAAATGACAAACAGCAAGGGTCCCAGAACAGATCCCTGGGGCACTCCACTGGTCACTGACCTCCATGCAGAGAAAGACCCCTCCACAGCCACTCTCTGCCTTCTGCAGGCAAGCCAGTTCTGGATCCACAGGGCAACAGCCCCTTGGATCCCATGCCCTCTCACTTTCTCAAGAAGTCTTGCATGGGGGACCTTATCGAACGCCTTGCTGAAGTCCATATAGACCACATCCACCGCTCTTCCTTCGTCAATGTGTTTGGTCACATTTTCAAAGAACTCAACCAGGCTCGTAAGGCACGACCTGCCCTTGACAAAGCCGTGCTGACTACTTTTGATCATACTAAACTTCTCTAGATGATCATAAATCCTGTCTCTCAGGATCCTCTCCATCAACTTACCAACCACTGAGGTTAGACTCACCGGTCGGTAATTTCCCGGGCTGTCCCTGTTCCCTTTCTTGAATATAGGGACCACATCTGCAATCCTCCAATCCTCCGGAACCTCTCCCGTCTCCATCGACGATGCAAAGATCATCGCCAAAGGCTCCGCAATCTCCTCCCTCGCCTCCCACAGTAACCTGGGGTACATCCCATCCGGTCCCGGCGACTTACCAACCTTGATGCCATTCAATAGTTCCAACACATCCTCTTTCTTTATGTCCACATGCTCGATCCTTTCTGTCCACCGCAAACCAGCAGTACAACCACCCAGATCCCTTTCCACCGTGAATACCGAGGTAAAGTATTCATTAAGCAGCTCCGCCATTTCTAACGGTTCCGCACAAACTTTTCCCCCTTCACCTTTTAAGGGTCCTATGCCTTCACATCTCATCCTTTTACTCTTGACATATTTGTAGAAAGCCTTGGGATTCTCCTTAATCTTACCCGCCAAGGCCTTCTCATGACCCCTTCTCGCTCTCCTAATTTCCTTCTTAAGCTCCTGCCTACATCCCGTATACTCCTCTAAATCCTTAACACCTCCTAGCTCTCTGAACCTTCTGTACGCCTCTCTTTTCTTATTCACCAGGTTCATCACAACCTTCGTGCACCACGGTTCCCGTACCCTACCAACACCCCCCTGTCTCATCGGAACGTTGTCATGCAGAGCTCCAGACAAACATTCCTTGAAAATCCTCCACTTTCCTTCGGTGCTTTTCCCCAAGAATGCCTCCTTCCAATTTACCCGTCTAATTTCCTCCCTGATGACACTGTATTTCCCTTTACTCCAGAGAAACACTTTCCTAGCCTGCCTGATCCTATCTCTTTCCAATGCTATCGTGAAGGAGATAGAATTATGATCGCTATCCCCAAGATGCTCACCCACCGAGAGATCCTCCACCTGTCCAGGTTCATTAGCCAGCACCAGATCAAGTACAGCCTCTCCTCTAGTAGGCTTATCCACATACTGTGTCAGGAAACTCTCCTGGACACACCTAACAAACTCCTCTCCATCCAAACCCCTAGCCCTAGGGATATTCCAATCTATGTTTGGGAAATTAAAATCTCCCATCACGACAACTCTGTTATTCCTACATCTCTCCAGGATCTGTTTCCCCATCTGCTCCTCAACATCTCTGTTACTATTGGGCGGCCTATAGAAAACACCCAGCAACGTTACCGACCCCTTCCTGTTCCTAACCTCCACCCACAGAGACTCCGTAGTCAATCCCTCCACGGCGTCCACCTTCTCTACAGCCGTGACACTATCCCTGATCAACAGTGCCACTCCCCCCCCCTCTCTTGCCTCCCTCCCTGTCCTTCCTGAAACATCTAAAACCCGGCACCTGAAGCACCCAGTCCTGTCCCTGAGACATCCAAGTCTCCGTAATGGCCACCACATCACAATTCGAAGCAGCAATCCACGCTCTAAGCTCATCCACTTTATTCACTACACTCCTGGCATTAAAATAGACACATCTCAGACCTTCAGCCTGAGCACTTCCCTTCTCCATCACTCGTCTAACCTCCCTCTTACCCTGTTTACATTCCTTATCTATTTGCGAGCTAACCTCCTCGCTCTCAGTCCCCTCATTTCGATTCCCTCCCCCCAACCTTTCTAGTTTAAAGTCTCTCCAGTAGCCTTAGCCAATCTTCCCGCCAGGATATTGGTCCCCCTGGGATTCAAGTGCCACCCGTCTTTTTTAAACAGGTCACACCTGCCCCTAAAGAGGTCCCAATGATCCAAGTACCCAAATCCTTGTCCCTTGCTCCAGTCCCTCAGCCACGCATTCATTCTCCACCGATTCCTGTCCTCACTCTCCCGCGGCACAGGCAGCAATCCCGAGATTACTACCTTTGCATTCCTCTTTCTCAGCTGTCTACCTAACTCCCTATATTCTCTTTTCATGACCCCTTCCCTCTTCCTACCTATGTCAGCAGTACCTATATGCATCACGACCTTCGGCTCCTCTCCCTCCCCCTTCAGGATTTCTGGGACTCAACCAGAGACATCCTGGACCCCTGCACCAGGGAGGCAAACCACCATCCGAGAGTCCCGTCTGTGTCCGCAAAAACGCCTATCTGACCCCCTCACCGTAGAGTCCCCAATTAGCACTACCCTCCTTTCCTTACCCTTTTGCACTACTGGGCCAGGCTCAGCTCCAGAGACACTGCCACCGCTGCTTCCCCCAGGTGGGCTGTCCACCCCAGTAGTACTCAGACAGGAGTACTTATTATTAAGGGGCACATCCACCGGGGTGCTCACCATCAACCGAGCTTTCTCCTTCCTCACTATTACCCAGTTACCCTTCTCCCGTGGTCCCGGTGTGACCACCTGCCGATAGCTCCTGTCAATGACCTCCTCACTATCCCTAACCCGGCGAAGGTCCTCGAGCTGCAATTCCAGTTCCCTAACATGGTCCCTTAGGAACCGCAGCTCAACACACCCAGCACAGATATGGTCGTCCGGGAGGCTAGGAGCCTCCAGGACCTCCCACATCCTACATTGGGAACAACATACTGGCCTCACACTCATAATTGCCCCTTTAAACACACAGGGGAAAAAAGTGAATGAAAATTTTAAATTTTCCCAGTCAACAAGTTCCTCTCCTTTGTGAATACCGATGCAAAGTATTCATTTAGGATCTCCCCTATTCCCTTGGGTTCTAAGCATAATTCCCCTCCTTTGTCCCTGAGAGGTCCGACTTTTTCCCTGACAGCTCTTTTGTTCCTAACATATGAATAAAATGCCTTAGGGTTCTTCTTAATCCTGTCTGCCAAGAACATTTCGTGACCTCTTTTTGCCCTTCTAACTCCCCGTTTGAGTTCTTTCCTACTCTCTCTGTATTCCTCCAGAGCTCCATCTGTTTTCAGTTGCCTCGACCCAACGTCTTTTCTTTTTGATCAGATCCTCAATTTCGGGCGGCACGGTAGCACAGTGGTTAGCACTGCTGCTTCACAGCTCCAGGGTCCTGGGTTCGATTCCCGGCTCAGGTCACTGTCTGTGTGGAGTTTGCACATTCTCCTCGTGTCTGCGTGGGTTTCCTCCGGGAGCTCCGGTTTCCTCCCACAGTCCAAAGATGTGCGGGTTAGGTTGATTGGCCAGGTTAAAAATTGCCCCTTAGAGTCCTGAGATGCGTAGGTTAGTGGGATTAGCGGGTAAATATGTGGGGGTAGGGCCTGGGTGGGATTGTGGTCGGTGCAGACTCGATGGGCCGAATGGCCTCCTTCTGCACTGTAGGGTTTCTGTGATTCTGTGATTCCTTGGTTATCCACGGCTCTCGAATCCTACCTTTCCTATCCTTCCTTTTTACAGGCACATGCCTATCCTGCAGCCTTATCAACTGTTCCTTAAAATACTCCCACATGCCAGACGTGGACTTACCCCCGAACAGCCTCTCCCAATCAACGGCCACCAATTCCTGCCTAATCCGGCTATAGTTAGCCTTCCCCCAATTTAGCACCCTACCCTTAGGACAACACTCGTCCTTGTCCATTACTATCCTAAATTTAACAGAGTTGTGGTCACTATTTGCCACATGTTCCCCTACCGAAACTTTGACGACCTGACCGGGCTCACTTCCCAGAACTAGGTCCAGTATAGCCCCCTCTCTAGTCGGGCTATCTACATACTGTTCCAAAGAACCTTCCAGTACGCATTTTACAAATTCCTCCCCGTCCAGACCCCCAGCCCTAAGCACGTTCCAGTCTACACCAGGGAAATTGAAGTCTCCCACTACAACCACCCTATTTTTTCTGCACATATCCAGAATCTCCTGACATATCCTTTCCTCCACTTCCCGTGGGCTGTTGGGTGGCCTGTAGTACACCCCCAGCATATTGATTGCACCTTTCTTGTTTCTGAGCTCCACCCACAGTGACTTGTTACACGACCCCTCTAAATTGTCCACGCTCTGCACCGCTGTAATATGCTCCCTAACTAATACCACTACTCCCCCACCTTTTTTAGCCCCTCCTCTGTCTCACCTAAAACACTTATACCCCGGAACATTCAGCTGCCAGTCCTGTCCTTCTTTTAACCATGTCTCCGTCACCGCAACCACATCCAAATTCCGCGTAAGCATTAAGGCCCTAAGTTCGTCTGTCTTATCCGTTACGCTCCTCGCATTGAAGCAGATGCACTCCAGACCTCCAGGCCCACTCAGGTCATCCTGCTCCAGAATGCTCTTCTTCTTACCTAGCCTTGCCCTGGTCCCCAGCTCGACCCCAGCCTCAGTACTTACTGACCTACAGTTTTGATCCCCACCCCCCTGCCACACGAGTTTAAACCCTGCCGAAACACTCTGGCAAAACTCCCAGCCAGGATATTTGTGTCCTTCCAGTTAAGGTGTAACCCATCCTTTCCGTACAGGTGCCATCCTCTCATGAAGACTTCCCAATGATCTATGAATTTGAAACCCTCCCTCTTGCACCAGTCCTTTAGCCACGTGTTCAATTGTAGAATCTCCCTGTTCCTGGCCTCACTAGCACTAGGCACTGGGAGCAGTCCAGAGATTGCTACCCTAGAGGCCTTATTTTTTAGCCTAGCACCCATCTCCCTGAATTGCTCTCGCATGACCCCCCTGCTCTTTCTACCTACGTCATTTTCACCAATGTGTACAATTACATCTGTTTGATTATCTTCCCTTTTTAATATGCTTCCTACCCTCTCGGAGACATCCAGTACCCCGGCACCAGGGAGGCAGACTACTATCCTGGAGTCTCGTTCGCACCCGCAGAACGCCTGCCCGTGCCTCTAACCATCGTATTCCCCACCACTATTTCTCTCCTAATCCCCTTCTGGGCCTCTGAGCCTGTCTCTCTGCAGGTGATCTGGTCTTCGTGGCTTACCCCTGGAGGGTCATCCCCCTCCACAGAATCCAAAACAATATACCTATTTTGGAGGGCAACCACAGGGGATCCCTTCACTGACTGCTCACTCCCTTCCTCTCTCCCATCTGTTGCCCAGCCCTTGCTATTATGGGAGACTGCCACTGGGGTACTTTCTGGTACATCACCCTTATGACTTTTACCCTTCCTAACTGTGACCCACTTGTCTTCCTTCTGAGGCCCCGGTGTGACTACCTGCTTATAACTTCTATCTATTATTTTCTCATTTTCCGTGACTAAACTGAGGTCATCGAGCCGCAGCTCCAGCTCCCTTATACGGTCCCTCAGGAGTTGCAGTTCCATGCATCTGGCACAATATGGACCTCCGGGAGGCAAGTTGTCTCCAGGAACTCACACATCCCACACCAAACGCAGCGAACTGGCCTCTCACTCATACCTGCCATTTATAAGGGATAGGATTTATAGTTATTTGGAGAGTAATGAATTGATAGGTGATAGTCAGCATGGTTTTGTGGCAGGTAGGTCGTGCCTTACTAACCTTATTGAGTTTTTTGAGAAAGTGACCAAGGAGGTGGATGGGGGCAAGGCAGTGGACGTGGTATATATGGATTTTAGTAAGGCGTTTGATAAGGTTCACCATGGTAGGCTTCTGCAGAAAATGCAGATGTATGGGATTGGGGGTGATCTAGGAAATTGGATCAGGAATTGGCTAGCGGATAGGAAACAGAGGGTGGTGGTTGATAGTAAATATTCATCATGGAGTGCGGTTACAAGTGGTGTACCTCAGGGATCTGTTTTGGGGCCACTGCTGTTTGTAATATTTATTAATGATCTGGATGAGGGTATAGTTGGGTGGATTAGCAAATTTGCTGATGACACCAAAGTCGGTGGTGTGGTAGACAGTGAGGAAGGGTGTCGTAGTTTGCAGGAAGACTTAGACAGGTTGCAAAGTTGGGCCGAGAGGTGGCGGATGGAGTTTAATGCGGAGAAGTGTGAGGTAATTCACTTTGGTAGGAATAACAGATGTGTTGAGTATAGGGCTAACGGGAGGACTTTGAATAGTGTGGAGGAGCAGAGGGATCTAGGTGTATGTGTGCATAGATCCCTGAAAGTTGGGAATCAAGTAGATAAGGTTGTTAAGAAGGCATATGGTGTCTTGGCGTTTATTGGTAGGGGGATTGAATTTAGGAGTCGTAGCGTTATGTTGCAACTGTACACAACTCTGGTGCGGCCGCACTTGGAGTACTGTGTGCAGTTCTGGTCCCCACATTACAGGAAGGATGTGGAGGCTTTGGAGAGGGTGCAGAGGAGGTTTACCAGGATGTTGCCTGGTATGGAGGGGAGATCCTATGAGGAGAGGCTGAGGGATTTGGGATTGTTTTCGCTGGAAAGGCGGCGGCTAAGAGGGGATCTTATTGAAACATATAAGATGATTAGAGGTTTAGATAGGGTGGATAGTGATAGCCTTTTTCCTCTGATGGAGAAATCCAGCACGAGGGGGCATGGCTTTAAATTGAGGGGGGGTAGTTATAGAACCGATGTCAGGGGTAGGTTCTTTACCCAGAGGGTGGTGAGGGATTGGAATGCCCTGCCAGCATCAGTAGTAAATGCGCCTAGTTTGGGGGCGTTTAAGAGATCCGTAGATAGGTTCATGGACGAAAAGAAATTGGTTTAGGTTGGAGGGTCACAGTTTTTTTTTTAACTGGTCGGTGCAACATCGTGGGCCGAAGGGCCTGTTCTGCGCTGTAATGTTCTATGTTCTATGTTCTATGTTCTATTTCCTTTATACTTTTGGAAAAATAACAACAACCTTCCATGCCTCCGCCTGTATTTCGCTGAAGCCCTGTGAGCCAAAGTCCTTATAGCTCTCAGTCTGCCCCCTGCTCACTCCGCTGCCCGCTAACGACGCTGCCCGCTCAAAAGCGCGGCCTGCTTTTAAACCCACCAAAAAACTTTCCCAGGCCTCTCCTGGGCCTACTTCCGGTTTCGGAAAAAACCTCCGATTTTAAACACAAAAAATCACAGAAAAAATAAATAAATCAAGTCTAGAAACAAACTCTCTTACCCTCAGCCTGCTCCTGTGGAACAATGAGGGTGAAACCTCCAAGGTAAGACCTTTTTAAATCCACCAAAAAACCTTCCCAGGCCTCTCCTGGGCCTACATGAGATAGACTACAGGAAAGAGATAGAGAATCTGGTGAACTGGTGCTACGACAATAGTCTCTCCCTCAACATCAGCAAAATGAAGGAGATAGTAATCGACTGTTCAGGAAGTGTAGTGGACATGTTCATGTCTACATCGTAAGAAGTCTCACAACACCAGGTTAAGTCCAATAGGTTTATTTGGTAGCACAAGCTTTCGGAGTGTCGCTTCTTCATCAGGTGAGTGAAGAGTTGTGTTCACAAACAGGGCATACATAGACACAGACTCAACTTACAAGATAATGGTTGGAATGCGAGTCTTTACAGGTAATCAAGTCTGAAAGGTAAAGACAATGTGAGTGGAGAGAGGGTTAAGCACAGGTTAAAGAGGTGTGAATTGTCTCCAGCCAGACAGTTAGTGAGATTTTGCAAGCCCAGGCAAGTCGTGAGGGTTACAGATAGTGTGACATGAACCCAAGATCCCGGTTGAGGCCGTCCTCATGTGTGCGAAAATTGGCTATCAGTTTCTGGTCGGCGATTGTGCATTACCGTGTGTCATGAAGGCCACCTTGGAGAACGCTTACCTGAAGATCAGAGGCTAAATGCCCATGACTGCTGAAGTGTTCCCCGACAGGAAGAGAACACTCCTGCTTCGTGATTGTCGAGTGGTGTTCATTCTCCGTTGTCGTAGCGTCTGCATGGTCTCGCCAATGTACCATGCCTTGGGACATCCTTTCCTGCAGCGTAGCAGGTAGAGTCATAGGGGTTTACAGCATGGAAACAGGCCCTTCGGCCCAACTTGTTCATGCCGCCCCTTTTTACATAGAACAGTACAGCACAGAACAGGCCCTTCGGCCCACGATGTTGTGCCGACCTTCATCTGAAACCAAGATCAAGCTATCCCACTCCCTACCAGCCTCGTGTGCTCCATGTGCCTATCCAATAACCGCTTAAATGTTCCTAAAGTGTCTGACTCCACTATCACTGCAGGCAGTCCATTCCACACCCCAACCACTCTCTGCGTGAAGAACCTACCTCTGATATCCTTCCTATATCTCCCACCATGAACCCTATAGTTATGCCCCCTTGTAATAGCTCCATCCACCCGAGGAAATAGTCTTTGAACGTTCACTCGATCTATCCCCTTCATCATTTTATAAACCTCTATTAAGTCTCCCCTCAATCTCCTCCGCTCCAGAGAGAACAGCCCCAGCTCCCTCAACCTTTCCTCATAAGACCGACCCTCCAAACCAGGCAGCATCCTGGTAAATCTCCTCTGCACTCTTTCCAGCGCTTCCACATCCTTCTTATAGTGAGGTGACCAGAACTGCACACAATATTCCAAATGCGGTCTCACCAAGGTCCTGTACAGTTGCAGCATAACCCCACGGCTCTTAAACTCCAACCCCCTGTTAATAAAAGCTAACACACTATATGCCTTCTTCACAGCTCTATTCACTTGAGTGGCAACCTTTAGAGATCTGTGGATATGGACCCCAAGATCTCTCTGTTCCTCCACAGTCTTCAGAACCCTACCTTTGACCCTGTAATCCACATTTAAATTTGTCCTACCAAAATGAATCACCTCACATTTATCAGGGTTAAACTCCATTTGCCATTTTTCAGCCCAGCTTTGCATCCTATCTATGTCTCTTTGCAGCCTACAACACCCCTCCACCTCATCCACTACTCCACCAATCTTGGTGTCATCAGCAAATTTACTGATCCACCCTTCAGCCCCCTCCTCTAAGTCATTAATAAAAATCACAAAGAGCAGAGGACCAAGCACCGATCCCTGTGGCACTCCGCTAGCAACCTGCCTCCAGTCCGAAAATTTTCCATCCACCACCACCCTCTGTCTTCGATCAGATAGCCAGTTATCTATCCAATCGGCCAACTTTCCCTCTATCCCACACCTCCTTACTTTCATCATAAGCCGACCATGGGGGACCTTATCAAACGCCTTACTAAAATCCATGTATATGACATCAACCGCCCTACCTTCATCAACACACCTAGTTACCTCCTCAAAAAATTCTATCAAATTTGTGAGGCACGATTTGCCCTTCACAAATCCGTGCTGACTATCCCGGATTAATCCGCATCTTTCTAAATGGTCGTAAATCCTATCCCTAAGGACCTTTTCCATCAATTTACCAACCACCGAAGTCAGACTAACCGGTCTATAATTACCAGGGTCATTTCTATTCCCTTTCTTAAACAGAGGAACAACATTTGCCACTCTCCAGTCCTCCGGCACCATCCCCGTGGACAGCGAGGACCCAAAGATCAAAGCCAAAGGCTCTGCAATCTCATCCCTCGCCTCCCAAAGAATCCTAGGATACATTTCATCAGGCCCAGGGGACTTATCGACCTTCAGTTTATTCAAAACTGCCAATACATCCTCCCTCCGAACATCTATTTCCTCCAGCCTATTAGCCTGTAACACCTTCTCTTCCTCAAAAACATGGCCCCTCTCCTTGGTGAACACTGAAGAAAAGTATTCATTCATCACCTCGCCTATCTCTACTGATTCCATACACAAGTTCCCACCACTGTCCTTGACCGGCCCTAACCTCACCCTGGTCATTCTTTTATTCCTCACATAAGAGTAAAAAACCTTGGGGTTTTCCTTGATCCGACCCGCCAAGGACTTCTCATGTCCCCTCCTAGCTCTCCTCAGCCCCTTTTTCAGCTCGTTCCTTGCTAACTTGTAACCCTCAGTCGAGCCATCTGAACCTTGTTTCCTCATCCCTACATAAGCTTCCCTCTTCCTTTTCACAAGACATTCCACCTCTTTTGTGAACCACGGTTCCCTCACTCGGCCATTTTTTTTAAAAAAATGCCCGCATTTGGCCCATATCCCTCGATACCCATCGTACCCATCTAAATGCTTTTTAAAAGATAAAATTATACCCGCCTCTACTACTACCTCGAGCAGCTTGTTCCAGACACTCACCACTGTGTGTGTGAAACAATTGCCCCTCTGGACACTTTTGTATCTCTCCCCTCTCACCTTAAACCTATGCCCTCTAGTTTTAGACTCCCCTACCTTTGGGAAAAGATATTGACTATCTACCTTGCCTATGCCCCTCTTTATTTTATAGACCTCTATAAGGTCACCCCTCAGCCTCCTACACTCCAGAGAAAAAAGTCCCAGTCTATTCAGCCTCTCTTTATAACTCAATCCATCAAGTCCTGCTAGCATCCTAGTAAATCTTTTCTGTACTCTTTCTAGTTTAATAATATCCTTTCTATAATAGAGTGACCAGAATTGCACACAGTTTTCCAAGGGCGGCCTTACCAATGTCTTGTACATAGAAACATAGAAAACTACAGCACAATACAGGCCCTTCAGCCCACAAAGTTGTGCCAAACATGTCCCTACCTTAGCGATTACTAGGCTTACCTAAAACCCTCTATCTTACTAAGTTCCATGTACTTATCTAAAAGTCTCTTAAAAGACCCTATCGAATCCGCCTCCACCACCGTTGCTGGCAGCCCATTCCACGCACCCACCACCCTCTGAGTGAAAAACTTACCCCTGACATCTCCTCTGTACCTACTCCCCAGCACCTTAAACCTGTGTCCTCTTGTGGCAACCATTTCAGCCCTGGGAAAAAGCCTCCGACTATCCACTCGATCAATACCTCTCAACATCTTATAGACTTCTATCAGGTCACCCCTCATCCTTCGTCTCCCCAAGGAGAAAAGGCCGAGCTCACTCAACCTATCCTCATAAGGCATGCTCCCCAACCCAGGCAACATCCTTGTAAATCTCCTCTGCACCCTTTCTATGGCTTCCACATCCTTCCTGTAATGAGGTGACCAGAACTGAGCACAGTACTCCAAGTGTGGTCTGACCAGGGTCTTATATAGCTGCAACATTATCTCACGACTCCTAAACTCAATTCCTCGATTGATGAAGGCCAGTACACCATACGCCTTCTTAACCACAGCCTCAACCTACACAGCTGCTTTGAGCGTCCTATGAACTCGGACCCCAAGATCCTTCTGATCTTCCACACTGCCAAGAGTCCTTCCATTAATATTATATTCCGCCATCCTACTTAACCTGCCAAAATGAACCACCTGACACTTATCTGGGTTGAACTCCATCTGCCACTTCTCCACCCGGTCTTGCATCCTATCAATGTCTCGCTGCAACTTCTAACATCCCCCCACACTATCCACAACACCACCAACCTTTGTGTCACCAGCAAACTTACCAACCCATCCCTCCACTTCCTCATCCAGGTCATTTATAAAAATCACAAAGAGTAAAGGTCCCAGAACAGATCCCTGGGGCCGATCACTGGTGACCGACCTCCATGCAGAATATGACCCATCTATAACCACTCTTTGCCTTCTGTGGGCAAGCCAGTTCTGGATCCACAAAGCAATGTCCCCTTGGATCCCATGCCCCCTCACTTTCTCAATAAGCCTTGCATGGGGCACCTTATCAAATGCCTTGCTGAAGTCCATATATACTACATCTACTGCTCTTCCTTCATCAATGTGTTTAGTCACATCCTCAGAAAATTCAATCAGGCTCGTAAGGCATGATCTGCCTTTGACAAAGCCAAATTGTACAATTTTAACAAGACGTCCCAACTCCTGTATTCAATGTTCTGACCGATGAAACCAAGCATGCCGAATGCCTTCTTCACCACTCTATCCACCTGTGACTCCACTTTCAAGGAGCTATGAACCTGTACCCCTAGATCTCTTTGTTCTGTAACTCTCCCCAACACCCTACCATTAACTGAGTAAGTCCTGCCCTGGTTCAATCTACCAAAATGCATCACCTCGCATTTGTCTAAATTAAACTTCATCTGCCACTCGTCAGCCCACTGGCCCAATTGATCAACAACCCGCTGCAATTGGAGATAACCTTCCTCACTGTCCACCATGCCACCATTCTTGGTGTCATCTGCAAACTTACTAACCATGCCCCCTATATTCTCATCCAAATCATTAATATCAATGACAAATAACAGTGGGCCCAGCACTGATCACTGAGGCACACCGCTGGTCACAAGCCTCCAGTTTGAAAAACAACTCTCTACAACCACACTCTGGCTTCTGTCAAGAAGCCAATTTTGTATCCATTTAGATACCTCACCCTGGATCCCGTAAGATTTAACTTTATGCAACAACCTACCATTCGGTACCTTGTCAAAGGCCTTGCTAAAGTCCATGTAGACAACATCAACTGCCCTGCCCTCATCTACCTTCTTGGTTACCCCTTCAAAAAACTCAATTAAATTTGTGAGACATGGTTTTCCACTCACCATCCACCAGGTACACGCTACATACTCTTGCAACTCGGTCAACGTTGTCTATCTGATACACTGTAGGAAAGGATGTCCCGAGGCATGGTCTATTGGTGAGACCATGCAGACGCTACAACAGCAGATGAATGAACACCTCTCGACAATCATCAGGCAGGTGTATTCTCTCCCTGTCGGGAACACTTCAGCAGTCACAGGCATTCAGCTTCTGATCTTCGGGTAAGCGTTCTCCAAGGCGGCCTTCATGACACACGACAACGCAGAATCGCTGAGCAAAAACGGATAGCCACGTTCCGTACACGTGAGGACAGCCTCAATCGGGATCTTGGGTTCATGTCACACTATCTGTAACTTGCCTGGGCTTGCAAAATCTCACTAACTGTCCTGGCTTTAACTGTCACACCTCTTTAACCTGTGCGTAACCCTCTCTCCATTCACACTGCTGTACCTGTAAATATTTGATTACCTGTAATGACTCGCATTCCAACCATTATCTTGTAAATTGAGTCTGTGTCTATGTATGCCTTGTTTGTGAACACAACTCTTCACTCACCTGAAGAAGGAGCGACACTCCGAAAGCTTGTGCTACCAAATAAACCTGTTGGACTTTAACCTGGTGTTGTGAGACTTCTTACTGTACTTACCCCAATCCAGTGCCGCATCTCCACATCATGTCTATATCAACAGGGATGAAGTGGAAATAGTCGAGAGCTTCAAGTTTCTAGATGTCCAGGTCACCAACAACCTGTCCGTGGTCCCTCTACATCGACGCTATAGTTAAGGAAGTCCACCATCGCCTCTACTTTCTCAGGAGGCTAAGGAAATTTGGCATGTTAGCTACGGCTCTCACCAACTTTAGCAGGTGCACCATAGAAAGCATTCTTTCTAGTTGTATCACAGCTTGAAGGCGAGGCTCACCTGATGAAGGAGCAATGCTCCGAGAGCTCGTGATACCAAATAAACCTGTTGGACTTTAACCTGGTGTTGTGAGATTTCTTACTATACCCACCCCTGTCCAATGCTGACATCTCCACATCATGGCTATCACAGCTTGGTATAGGTCCTGCTCTGTTCAAGACTGCAAGAAACTACAAAGGGTTGTGAACGAAGCCCAGTCCATCACGCAAACCTGCCCCCCATCCATCAACTCTGTCTACACTTCCCGCTGCCTCGGAAAAGCAGCCAGCATAATCAAAAACCCCATGCACTGGGAAATTCTCTCTTCCACCTTCTTCCGTTGGTAAAGAGATATAAAAGTCTGAGATTACGTACCAACCGACTCAAGAACAGCTTCTTCCTTCTGCCATCAGACCTTTGAATGGACCTACCTCATATTAAGTTGATCTTTCTCTACACCTTAGCTTTGTCTGTAACACTACATTCTGCACCCTCTCCTTTCCTTCTCAATGAATGGTATACTTTGTCTGTAAAGCGCGCAAGAAACAATACTTTTCACTGCATGTGACAATAATAAATCAAATCAAATGTCAATTCTTCTAGTGTGCCATTTACCTCCTCCCTCACCTCAGTCTAGGTAGCAACTTCCTCCACATGCAAAATACATGTTTAATAACTTTTTATTCATTCATGGGACATGGGTGTCGCTGGCTGGCCAGCAGTTATTCCCGTCCCTAGTCGCCATTGAACTGAGGGGCTTACTAGGCCATTTCAGAGGGCAGTTGAGAGTCAACCACATTGTTGCGACTCTGGAGTCACATGTAGGCCAGACTAGGTAAGATCGGCAGATTTCCTTCCCTAAAGGACATTAGTAAACCAGATGGGTTTTTCCAATAATCAACAATGGTTTAGTGGTCATCAGTAGATTTTTAATTCCGGATATTTTTCATTCAATTCAAATCCCACCATCTTCCATGGTGGGATTCAAACCCAGGTCCCCAGAACATTAGCTGAGTTTCTGGATTAATAGTCTGGCAATAATACCATTCGGCCATCACCTCCTCTATTTCTCCTGCCTCTGTGCAAGTCCTCTTTTTTAAATCTCTAATCGACATGTTGGAGTAAAATCAAAATTGAAGGATACAAAATGGTTACCTGGCACAAAATGGACGCTGGGAAAAGACATTAAGATGTGCTGACTTGGGCACAGACATTGCACAGCAAGTTAAAACCTGTTAGTGTTTAAATTGCTGCAGGAAACAGATCAGACCTTGAGGCACCTTAGCTGCTTGAGATAAAGCAGAACCAAAACAATGTGTTTTAGTAACGAGATCAGTCATTGATGGGGGGACATAAATGCATAAATGTATCTACTCTATGTATAACGAGGTGCTAACTGCCGATGTCTGTACTTGTCTACTCAACGTATAATGATGTGCTAACAGCTGATGTCCGTACTTGACCATTATTTGAAAGTGTATAAAGATGCTCAACTGCCATTGTAAAGTTGAGAAGGTGACTGCGCACGCTGCGGAGAGCCCAGTGCTTCTCCCAAAGCTTTGTCCGATAAAACTGCGTGTTGAATCTTTAAGTCTGACGCTGAGTGGTGATTTTCCCACAACAAATTGGTGTAGTCGGGCAGGATCTCACTGCTGGTGAGTGGATCGGTTGGCCTCGATCGACGAACTGGCGTAGAGATCATTGAATCTGTGGGAGTCAGACTGAGCCAACAATGCAGTTTAAAATGGGTAAAAATTAGGGGAATTTATGGTATAGAAATAAGTATTGATTGTTACTTGTGCTGATCGACTAAAGGACAAGGAAGTGCCTGTCTCAAACGCGCAGCCTTAGACCGGTTGTTAAGAGGGGAAATCCCCCACGCAAAGATCAGGACCCTGAAGTGGGCATAGAGGCACCAGGGCACTTAGGATCGTGAAGCACAAGTGATGGAGGTTATTTAGCATCAAACTCTGTAGTGGCGAACAAACGCAGAGTTTGCCACCTGTTTGCATGAAGGTTTGTGTCGTTTGTGTACTTGTCTGTCACGTTGTAAAGCAGAGCGGAAAAGGAGCTGATCACTCTGACCTAAAGCCGGACTCCGGTGAAGGAAACACGTTGCCGAGGAGGTAATCGTGGCCGTGAGTATAAATAGAAACCGTAACGGTGGGGAAAACACGTTGCTAAGGAAGTAATCGTGGCCGGGGGTAGTGAAGCCTGCGAGATGGCAGATAGAGAAACTAAGTGGGGATCTGCGGGTTCTCTCATTGATAAATATATGACAGACATGCGTTAATTAAGAAGATGCAAAAGGATGGCTGGGATGTTTCTCAGACCTTAGAACAACAGAGAAAGTGGGTAGATGGGGAAAAGAGACAAAACAAAAAAGGCAGGGGTATTATTAGTACATCAGTTAGCTCGACTAATTGAACAAGTAGTCGCCTCCACTAAAAAGTGGAACGAGGATAAGAATAAGATTAGAAATTTAGAATCCAGAGTAAGGGAATTGGAGAAAAAGAATCGAGTATTAGAGAAGAATCAATGGAGAGGGGAAACTGTTCCTCTGCCCCCTTATGAGTCCATACAACAGGGACCAACTGCCCTCCAGAGGAAGGGGAAGCGCTAGAACACAACTTGGCGCCAGTAACCCGAGGGGGAACAGACGCACAGCCAAAAGCAAATTACAAACCATTTACCCTGGGCGAAAGACAACAGATAATGGCCTCCCTGGGTAAACTACAACCTAGAAGCGCAAATACGAAATTTTGGGAAGAATTAGATACGATTTGGGTCGGACACCAACTGCACCTAAGGGATATACACCAATTGGTGAGGGCAGCATGTCCAGCGGATCAATGGAGGCAGGTAGCCGGAGGACCCGCCAGTCCCCCAGCACAAGACTACAGTGGAGGACGTTGGACACACGCAGTAGCCCAAATAGAAGAAAGAGATGCCCAACAGGCACCCTTCGCCCTGTTTAAAACAGAAGTCCAGAGAGTTTTCGGAAATGCTCCTACTAACTGGAGTAAAATCACAACGACCAAGCAACAAAAGGGGGAAGGGGCTTCTGAATATGGGGAACGGTTGTTCCAAGCATACCAGGAATGCTCAGGGCAAGGAAACCCAGACCGTGGAGATCGAGCCTTCGTCCAAGCTTTCAAAGATGAGCTCTCCAGCGCTCACCAAACCATCCTAAAGATGGGAGTGATCATGTCCCAGGATTATGATGAACTGGTGGAATGGGTTAGTGGCGTACTTGGAGGCGTGGAGGAGAAATCTCAGTCGAGGATAAAACCAGAGAGAGTAGCCGCCTACGGTAGCAGGAGCGGAACTAAGCCCAAACTGACCTGTCACAATTGTGGCCGACAAGGACATTTTGCAAAGGAGTGCTGGGTCCCAAGGAAAGGAAATAAAAATGGAAACAGTGGGAAACATTGTAATCACTGTAATAAAAATGGACACACGGAAGCAATATGTTGGGACAAACATGGGAGACCCCCACCCCAATCCATGTCCACAGCAGAATCAGAGGAACTAAGGAGCCTCCGAGGTCAGCAAGACTGACGGCCTGCAGCCCCCATTCATAAGGGTAAGAAGGAGGGAAGGATTTATCATCATAGAAACCCTACAGTGCAGAAGGAGGCCATTCGGCCCATCGAGTCTGCACCGACCACAATCCCACCCAGGCCCTACCCCAATATCCCTACATATTTACCCGCTAATCCCTCTAACCTACACATCTCAGGACACTAAGGGGCAATTTTAGCATGGCCAATCAACCTAACCCGCACATCTTTGGACTGTGGGAGGAAACCGGAGCACCCAGAGAAAACCCACGCAGACACGAGGAGAATGTGCAAACTCCACACAGACAGTGACCCAAGCCGGGAATCGAACCCAGGTCCCTGGAGCTGTGAAGCAGCAGTGCTAACCACTGTGCTACCGTACCGCCCAATTTATGTGTCTGCACTAGTAGGGGGCAGGCAATGTGAGATGCTGGTGGACACAGGAGCATCCATATCTGTCACTGACCTTCCCTTACCCACTACAAGTAGGATGATTTATCTAACAGGGATAGGAGGGAACAAAACACCCGCCTACCTGAGCGAGACCACGTTAGTAGAAATAAATAATTTGTATATACCTATGAGATTCTATGTATGTAAAAATAACAAGGGTACAATAGTGGGAAATGATTTAATGAAGGAGTATGAGATTTTGATTGATTGTGGGAAGGGAGAATTAATCTGGCCAAAATGGGATGGCCGGAAAACCAGAATAGGAAAACTCACAAGTCACCTCGAGACTATCAAGGTGGCCACAGCCACCACCAGAGATTGGCGACTAGAAACAGAAGGGTTCGGAGCCATCTGTGCCTCCGTCCCCGGAGTATGGGCCGAAACGAAATTAGACACTGGCCTAACCAAAACTGACCCAATAAAGGTGCCCGGACCGGAGCACAAGCCCCACCGACAATACCCAATAAAACCGGAAGCAAAGGCAGCTGTAGTAGAGATAGTTAAAGGGTTAGTGGAGAAAGGAATTCTGAGGGAAACTACGAGTACCACTAACTCCCCTACCTGGCCGGTGAGCAAACCCAACGAAAGCTACAGGCTCATGTTAGACTTCACCGGTCTCAATAAAGTCACGTCCAAATTGCACACCATTGTAGCGACCCCTCGACAATCCTGAATGGATTGTCACCGGAGCATAAAATCTTTACTGTATTGGATCTAGCCAATGGATTCTGGTCCCTTCCCTTGGATCCCGAATCCCAAGACAAATTCGCCTTTACAGTGGGAGACAAACAGTACACTTGGACTCGCCTATCACAGGGATTCCGCAATAGCCCCGCTATCTTCCATCGAGTAATGAGTGACATCCTGAACAGGGTAGAACTACCAGAGGGTAGCACGATTCTACAATACGTGGATGATATATTAATAGCTTCAGAATCTAAGTCAGGACATCAGGGAGCACTATACCTAGTGTTAAATGAACTGAAAACCGCAGGGTTAAAGGTGAATCCAAAAAAGGCACAAATCAGGACAGCACAAGTCTTGTACCTCGGACACTTAATATCCCAAGGGCTTAAAGAAATGCCAACAGACTGAAAGAAGGTGATACAACAAATGCCGCGGCCAGTCACCGTAAGAGGAGTCAGGAAGGTGCTGGGACTGTTTAATTATAGCCGAAGTTTTATCCCGGAATTCGCAAAATTGGCAGAGCCTATACAGAGGCTAGTTAAAGGGGGAAAACCAGCTTTAAACTCCATAGAATGGGGACCTGAGCAAGAAGAGGCTTATAATAAATTAAAGGCAGAACTGATATCAGCTCCCGGACTGGGACTACCAGATTCCAATAAAGATTTCCACATACACTGTAATAATGAAAGGGGGGTTCTACTCTGCAGTAGTAATGCAAGATCATGGCAATAAACGGAGACCGATAGGTTACTTTCAATAGCAGAAGGGCCGGTAGTAACCGGACTGCCAAGGTGCATAGCCGCCTTAGATTGCGCTGCCTGGGCCGTAAAGGTTAGCGAACCAATAATAATGACAGGAAATATAATCTACCACACCAAACACACCTTGGTGGAAATGCTAAATACAGGAAAGCTAAGGTCTGTCTCGAACATGAGAAGGGCTAAATGGGAAGCCGTCCTCCTACCTCCCAGCAAATCAGTTATAATAGTAAGGGACACAGGAGATAACCCAGCAGAAGGAATTTTGGATACAGGAGAACCACATGACTGTGGAGATGTAGATATGGATGTAGAGGAAGGTAGGGTAAAGGATGTATCTTTAGCAACAGCTGAGGAGACCCTTTTTGTAGATGGCTCACGTAATTATGTGGCAGGATCACCCTGGACAGGGTGGGCAGTAGTAAATGACAAATTAGAAACAGTAAGGTCAGGAAGAATTGACAGAGAAAGTGGCGGAACTAGTGGCACTCACAAAGGCACTAGAATTGTCTGAAGGAAAAACGGTAAACATATATACCGATAGTAGGTACGCATTTGGGGTAATACACGATTATATGACAGCATGGGGTAGGAGGTTTGTAACCACGGGGGGAACTCCTTTTAAACACCAACAAAGGATCGAGGCATTACTAAAAGCCAGCGAGAAACCCCGAGAAGTGGCAGTAATAAAAATGAAAGCGCATCAGAAGGAACCAGAAAGGGATAACCCAGATTGGTTAAATTACAAAGGGAACCAAGCCGCAGATAGAGCAGCACAATTAGCGTTAGAGCAGGAGGCAGTTGGTGAGCTGCCAATAGCAGTAACGGGCCAGACAGGAGACGAAATAGATATTCGGGACTTACACGAGGACACCTCAAAAGAGGAAAAGGGGAAATGGGAAGCACAGAGAGCGAGCAGAGGGACTGATAACATTTGGAGATGAAATGACAAGGTAATGGCACCAGAGTGCATACAAAACACCCTCTTGGAACTACACCATGGACTCTCACATGCGGGAAGAGAGGTCATGGCAACTAGCATAGGAAAAGACTGGTGGTGGAAAGGAATGGGAAGGGACATAGCCCGACATTGTCACTGATGCGTGACATGCGCGCAATACAACCCCGGTCGACCCATAAAAATTAAGATGGGACACCTGCCCCGACCAAAGGGGCCCTGGGAACATCTGCAAATAGATTTCACAGGGCCACTACCACAATCCCATGGCAAAACCTATTGTCTGGTCATTATAGACCAGTTTACCAGGTGGGTAGAAGCGTTCCCTACTAAAAATTGTACTGCTATCACAGTGGCTAGAATATTGACGGAGGAGGTAATCCCTAGATGGGGAATACCCATACAAATTGATTCGGATCAAGGGACGCACTTCACCGGAAAGGTGGTAAAAACAGTGTGCCAACTGATGGGAATAAAACAAAAATTCCACATCCCTTCCCACCCACAGAGTTCTGGAATGGTGGAACGCATGAACAGAACCCTCAAGAATGCCCTGGCTAAAGCCATGCGAACATCAGGAAAAACATGGACAGAAGTATTGCCCACTATATTAATGAGGTTAAGAGCCACCACAAACCGGACAACCGGATTAACCCCTTATGAACGAATGACAGGAAGGGCGATGCAATTACCAGAAAGCATCCTAACAGATGGGGCCGATGTAGGTCCACTAAAAGACAAAATTAAACGGTATGTTTTGGAATATAGCACCCAACTAAAAGGGATGCGTAAATTAGTAAAGATAATCAGGAAGAAAGAGATGCACAGAGAGAACTTGAAATGCTCCCTGACGTCCCAACAGCGGGAAGTCGCGTCTTGGTAAAAACATTACCTGAAAAACCAGGGTTTGCACCAAAATGGAATGGGCCATATGAGGTTATAATTAGTGGAGATACCTGTGCCTGTCTGGACATAAGGGGGAAAGGTGTATGGAAACATTGGACCCAACTGAAATTATACAAAGAAACGAATGAGTGATATTAAAGTGACCAGAGTGCTTTCCCCAAAACAGGTGACGATTACAAGCAAGATTAACTGACGCGTTCGGGTTGGCGATATAGCCTTTGGAAAGTTGTTAACATAAAGTAATAAGATTGATACTTGCCCGTTGCGAACATGTCTAAGCTCGTGTATATGATTGTATTACTCTATGTTGTCGCAATTGTAAAATTGACTGGGCTAGAGGATAACTTATTCTACAAGGCTCATGTACATTTACACGGTAATCGAACTGTGTGTTACCCACTAGCCCAATCTGTAGAGGCCCTATTTGTGGCCACCCCTAGGTGGACCCCCCATGACTTATATACGGCAGATACCTCAAACGCACCCTGTAAAGGACAAATAGGCAAATATAAAAGGAGTATACAGGGAAGATGTGTGGAAATTATAAATCCCACTGATCCTGTGTGCAGGGGGCTCCAGGGAGCGGGAGGAAGAGTATGCTCAGATGATGCAAGCTACCCGCTTTGCTTCGCGGGGCAGGGATGGGGATGTGCATATGCCTTGGTCCCCAAGAATGTTTCCTGCGTACAGACGCAGTGTGTCCGTCAGCACTGTTGGGTAAATAGAGGTCAGTTTACTTGTACCTGTAACGAGCAGAGATGCCTGAACATAACCACGGGGAGGCAACTCATTTGTGGTCAGTGTAACGGGACTCGTGTCAGCTCAGCCGAATGGACATACCCGTTTGATACCTACCAAGTGGTAGGATCAGACAGGGAGTCAAGTGAACCAAGCAATTGGCGGTATACACAAACCAATAACCAGGATATTAAATGTTACCGAGCCAAGAAGGGATTTGTGTTCCTCCCTCAACGGCACCTTCACGACGGCAACACCAACCCTCCCGATCCTTTTTGCAGTGGGGACAATAGGACCATTCACTGTTCCATGCCTTCAAAAGGGGCATATCCAGAGAAAGATAGTGACACAGGCCATCAGCAAGGAATTCTGTGCCGATTGGGAAGTCCCGACCACACTGGGATCGTCACTCGGCTACGGGTTCCTTGGGACTCTGTCTCTGGGGGGGACAGCAAGAGTAATTAGTGCCAAAAATAGAAACCATATTATCTGTGGATTAACCATCCTGGGAAACAGCACATCAAAGGCACTGGAGGCTGTCAACCAAGAATTGGCTGAATTAAGATTATACGCACAGCAGACCCGCTATGCAGTAGACTATCAGTTAGCCCAACAGGGGCGAGTATGCACAATAATAGGAAACAAATGTATAACGCATGTTACAGATGAATCTTACAACATCACCCAAGCCATTAATAACATACGAAAGCAGCTCGATGACTTTAGACAAGGCCCCAAGAAGGGGAATAGCTGGCTCGGATGGTTATTAGGGGGATCCTGGGGATCCTATTTAATGCATGGACTGATCATTCTTGTTGCAATAATAATTGTCTGTTGCATAATTGTCGGATGTCTTAATGTCTGCTGCAAAGTGGATAGAGCTGTGAAGAAGGCCTATAGTGTGTTGGCGTTCATTAACGGGGGATTGAGTTTAAGAGCCGTGGGGTTATGTTGCAACTGTACAGGACCTTGGCGAGACCACATTTGGAATATTGTGTGCAGTTCTGGTCACCTCACTATAAGAAGGATGTGGAAGCATTGGAGAGAGTGCAGAGGAGATTTACCAGGATGCTGCCTGGTTTGGCAAATGGAGTATAACGTTGATAAATGCGAGGTTATACACTTTGGAGGAAATAATAACAAATGGGATTACTATCTCAATGGAAACAAATTAAAACATGCTACCGTGCAAAGGGACCTGGGGGTCCTTGTGCATGAGACGCAAAAGCCCAGTCTGCAGGTACAACAGGTGATCAAGAAGGCAAATGGGATGTTGGCCTATATCGCGAGGGGGATAGAATATAAAAGCAGGGATGTCTTGATGCACCTGTACAGGGCATTGGTGAGGCCGCAGCTGGAATACTGTGTGCAGTATTGGTCCCCTTATATGAGGAAGGATATATTGGCATTGGAGGGAGTGCAGAGAAGGTTCACCAGGTTGATACCGGAGATGAGGAGAGGCTGAGGAGATTGGGTTTGTACTCGTTGGAGTTTAGAAGGATGAGGGGGGATCTTATGGAGACTTATAAGATAATGCGGGGGCTGGATAGGGTGGAGGCGGAGAGATTCTTTCCACTTAGTAAGGAAGTTAAAACTAGAGGACACAGCCTCAAAATAAAGGGGGGTCGGTTTAAGACAGAGTTGAGGAGGAACTTCTTCTCCCAGAGGGTGGTGAATCTCTGGAATTCTCTGCCCACTGAGGTGGTGGAGGCTACCTCGCTGAATATGTTTAAAGCACGGATGGATGGATTCCTGATCGGTAAGGGAATTAAGGGTTATGGGGATCAGGCGGGTAAGTGGTACTGATCCACGTCAGATCAGCCATGATCTTATTGAATGGCGGGGCAGGCTCGAGGGGCTAGATGGCCTACTCCTGCTCCTATTTCTTATGTTCTTATGTTTGGAGGGTAGGTCTTGTGAGGAAAGGTTGAGGGAGCTAGGGCTTTTCTCTTTAGAGCGGAGGAGGTTGAGAGGTGACTTAATAGAGGTTTATAAGATGATGAGGGGGATAGATAGAGTGGACATTCAGAGACTATTTCCTCGGGTGGATGTAACTGTTACTAGGGGGCATAACTATAAGGTTCATGGTGAAAGATATAGGAGGGATGTCCGAGGTAGGTTCTTTACTCAGAGAGTGGTTGGGGTGTGGAATGGACTGCTTGCTGTGATAGTGGAGTCGGACACTTTAGGAACTAAGCGGTTATTGGATAGGCACATGGAGCACACTAGAATGATAGGGAGTGGGATAGCTTGATCTTGGTTTCGGAAAAGGTTCGGCACAACATCGTGGGCCGAAGGGCTATACTGTTCTATTATTATTATATTATCATAAGTAATGATGACTCGGATTGTGCCAGGAGCTAGTGTGGTCATCGAAGAAGAACACCTGATGGGGACTCCCGAAGACACCAAGGACAACGGCGAGGAAGGAAAGAGCGAGAAAGTGGATGTCTACCTGTGAATGTGCGACATGTTGGTTGTGAGTCAGGCATATCAATTTCCGGACCCACGGTGCTGCTATTGTTGGTCCATCGGATTATTAAATCATAATCCTGACCAAAAGGGGGAGTTGTTGGAGTAAAATCAAAATTAAAGGGTACAAAATGGTTACCTGGCACAAAATGGACGCTGGGAAAAGACATTAAGATGTGCTGACTTGGGCACAGACATTGCACAGCAAGTTAAAACCTGTTAGTGTTTAAATTGCTGCAGGAAACAGATCAGACCTTGAGGCACCTTAGCTGCTTGAGATAAAGCAGAACCAAAACAATGTGTTTTAGTAACGAGATCAGTCATTGATGGGGGACATAAATGCATAAATGTATCTACTCTATGTATAACGAGGTGCTAACTGCCGATGTCTGTATTTGTCTACTCAACGTATAATGATGTGCTAACAGCTGATGTCCGTACTTGACCATTATTTGAAAGTGTATAAAGATGCTCAACTGCCATTGTAAAGTTGAGAAGGTGACTGCGCGCGCTGCGGAGAGCCCAGTGCTTCTCCCAAAGCTTTGTCCGATAAAACTGCGTGTTGAATCTTTAAGTCTGACTCCGAGAGGTGATTTTCCCACAACAGACCCAACTCTTTGTTATAGCTCCTGTTTATTATTTACATGCTTACAAAAGACCTTGGGATTCACTTTTATGTTAGCTGCCAGTCTTTTTTCACACTCTTGCCTTGTTTCTCTTATTAGTTTTTTCACTTAACCTCTAGTCCTTTTATATTCAGCCTGATTCCCCAATATACTGTCTACTTGACATCTGTCATATGCACGTTTTTTTCCTTTTCATCTTCACCTGTCTCTCCCTTGTAGGTTTATTTGTTCTACCTTTCCCCTGTAAGGGAATATACCCTAACATTGCCTGCAATACTAGCTCTTTGAAGGTGTCCCATTGTTCAGCCACTGTCTTTTCTGCCAACATTTGACTCCAACGCAATCCACTCAGATGCATTCTTGTCCCATCAAAGTTGGCTTTCCCCCAATTGATTATCCCTGCTTTGGATTGCTCCTTGTCCCTTTCCATGGCCAACCTGAACCAAAGCCTCAGAATTGTAAAGCCCTCCCTCTTACTCCATTTCACCAGCCATGTGTTGAACTACTCAATCTTCTTATTCTTATGCTCACCAGCACCTGGCACAGGTAACCCTGAGATCACTACTCTTGAGGCCCTGCTTTAAGTTTATTTTCTAACTCCCGAACATCTGCTTTCAGGATCTCGTCCCTTTGCCTACCCATGTCATCGATCCCAATGTGGACCATGACCTTTGGCTGTTTGCCCTCCCCCAATAGAATGTCCTGCAGCTGCTCCATACAAAGTTGTAATAGATTTGAAAATTTAAACGTTGGTCACTATGACAACTGGATCCATGGTTCTAAATGTTAGAGATTATATAATTGTGTGTGATATATATGTACAATAAATGTAAATATTATATAGAAAGTTTAAATTGGTTAACAATAACCTGTAATTTCCCAGAACAACAGTGCTATTTTTGTAGATTTGTAAATTTGCAATTCCTTGTTTTAAAATTTGTGACTATTTCTAGAACACACTTGCAGGCATCTCTGTTCCATTTCACCACGAGTTCTAAATGATCCCTGCAATGCAGTACTGGTGTCTGTTTAGCAGTTTGTTACACGGGGGAGTTGAGGCATTTAAAAGACGAGTCGACATATTGAAAATTGTGAGAGACAGGGACCTCTTCAGATTTGTGTTTAAGGTTTTAATCTAATGAAGGAATTTTCCACAGTGGTCTGACAGACCTGCAAATACTTCAGACAGCTAAATAAAACCAGGATATAAATTATCCTGTTACAAATGAAACATTCCTCATCCTGAAGAACACAAAAAGTAGGACTTTGAACAATTAGCTTGGATAAACACCAAAAGAAAGCTCAGCAAATGAATCCATTGGGGAAAATCTTAAATCCAATAATTTCAGACTTGCCAGTTAAATTTGATCTGAGGGAAAACTATGCTTTTAATCATGAATGAAGTTAATTCTGATCAGTCTCAGCAGTTAAGCAATCTAGTTCTAATGTTTTGTGTGTGTCATGCAGAATCTACACTAATTATCATGCAGAACAGTGTGAAGTGCGTCATAGCTCTGTATTCTGTCTTAGACTAAGCTGAGAAAAACAAATAGACACTTTTAGGAAGAGAAACTTTAAGTGTGATATTGGGAAGCAGGATGTTGTTCAGAATTGGGAGTCAGACAGCTTCCTGCCTTTGAAGCTGGAAGTTAAGCAAGAAATCTCCAGTTTGTGATTGAAGTGAGCTTCATTGCATCTCATGGAAGGGATGAAGAACGAACATTTGACTGTAACAACTTAAACATTGAAAAGGAAGACCTGATATTGTGCAGGAACACATTAGCAAAGGGAATAATCAGTGTAACTATCCGAACCTCAACAGCACGGACTGTTCAGGGGAAATTAATGGATGAAAGCTGCTTTAGGTCATAGAAGATGAGATGAGATGCTGTGTTTTTATAATCAATGGGGGTGGGGGAAGAGGAGAGGAAAGGGGGAAGAGGAGAGGAAGGGGGGGGAAGAGGAGAAGGGGGGGGGAAGGGGAGAAGAAGGAGGGGAAGAGGAGAAGAAGGGGGGGAAGAGGAGAAGAAGGGGGGGGAGAGGAAAGAACAAAGAACAATACAGCACAGGAACAGGCCCTTTGGCCCACCAAGCCTGCTATCCCTCGGTTTGCCTCCCATCCCTGTATCTGAATGTTGCTAAAATGCCTGCTTCCACCACCTCCACTGGCAGTGCGTTCCAGGCACTCACTACCCTCTGTTGAAAAACTTTCCCCACACATCTCCCCAAAACTTACCACCTGTCACCTTAAACATGTGCCCTCTTGTAGTTGACCTTTCCACCCTGGGAAAAAGCCTCTGACTATCCACCCTGTCTATGCCTCTCATAATTTTGTAGACCTCTATCAGGTTGCTCCTCAGCCTCCATCTTTCCAGTGAAAACAATCTGAGTTGATCCAATCTCTCCTCATACCTAAAACCCTTCAGAACAGCCAACATCCTGGTAAAACCTTCTTTACACCCTCTAGAAAGCATCCACATCCTTCTGTGTGGTGACCAGAATTATGCAATATTCCAAATGTGGTCTAACTAAAGTTCCATACAGTTGTAACATAACTTGCCAACTTTTATACTCTATGCCCCAGCTGATAAAGGTAAGCATGCTGTATACCTTCTTGGCCACCTTATCCACCTGTGTTGCACTTTCAGGACCTATACACCCAGATCCCTCTGAGTGCCAATACTCCGAAGGGTTCTGCATTTACTGTATAATTCACACCAGAATTTGATCTTCCAAAATGCATCACTTTGCATTTGTCTGGATTAAACTCCATCTGCCATTTCTCTGCCTCAGTCGGCAATCTATATAGTTTTACAATCCTCATCACTGTCTGCACCTCTGCCAATTTTTGTGTCATCCACAAACTTACTACTCAGACCACCTACATTTTCTTCCAGATCATTTATATATGTTACAGAATACAAAGGCTCGAGCACTGATCCCACTGGAACACCACTCGTTATTGATCTCCATTCTGAAAGCACCTTTTCACCACTACTCTGCCTTCTACGACCAAGCCAGTTCTATATCCATCTAGCCAGCACACCCCGGATCCTATGAGACTCTACCTTTTGCACCAGCCTGCCATGAGGGACCTTGTCAAATGCTTTACTGAAGTCCATGTCTACAACATCCACTGCCTTCCCTCGTCAATCATCCTTGTCACCTCCTTAAAATATTCAATCAAGTTGGTGAGACATGACCTTTCCGCACAAAACCATGGGGCCCATCACTAACAAATCCATCTGCTTCCAAATGTGAATAAATCCTGTCAGTCAGTACCTTCTACAACAGCTTCCCTGCCACTAACGTCAGGCTTAGCAGCCTGTAATTACCTGGATTATTTCTGTTTCCCTTCTTAAACAAAGGAACAGCATTGGCCATTCTCCAGTCCACTCGAGGCTTGCCTGTCGCCAAAGAAGATGCAAAGATGTCTGTTAAGGCCCCAGCTATTTCCTCCCTTGCCTCCCACAATAACCTGGGATAGATCCCATCTGGACCTGGGGACTTCCTCTATCTTAATACATTTTAAGATACCCAACACTTCCTCCTTCAGTGGGAAAAATGGTGCGGGAGTGGGAAAAAGGATGCTGGGGTGGGAAAGAGTAGTGGGTGAGGTAAGAAGAAGCAAGTGGTGAAAGAGGGTTAGGGGATAGGAAGGAGAGTGACTAAATCAGAATTAAATACATTTTGCAGTCCAAGCAATTAGAGAGTAAATCAGGCACAAGAATATTAAAAGTTTTCTACTTACCTTCTTGGAGACCAGGCACCAATTTGTAGACAATATCTTGCATTGTGCGATCATGTCTTGGAAACACAGCATAAAATAGCATAAATATATTAATGCTATTACTTAAACTTGAGTCTATACACAATGCACTGTTCACATAATTCAGCACCAACACATCAAAATATCCTCAAAGTACAAAGGTGAGTTTCAAAGTTCAAGTGTCAATAATTACAAATTTATTATCATTCTCCTTTACTCTGAGAGATTTAATAAAGGTATTGAACATTATGAAGGATTTTAATAGAATAAATGAGAAACTGCGCAATGTGGGAGAGGGTCAGTAACCAGAGGACAAAGATTTAAGATAAAGGTCAATAGAATCAGAGACGAAATGAGTAAACTTTATTTTCCACAGGGAGCTCTTGTGATCCTTAAAGATGGTGAAAGCCCATTCAATGGTATTCTTCAAAGAAAACTGGATATATATATCAAAATATTTGAAAAGGAAACATTTGAATGTTTGCAGGGCTCTGGGGAAAAGGCTGGGTAGCGGGTGGGGTAGGTGGAACTAATTGGCTGGCTCTTTCAAAGAGCCAGCCTGGCAGAAAGGGCCAAATGACCTCCTGTAAAAATTCAATGGTTCTAATGGACAAAAAATGAAAACACGAGGGGCATATAGTAAACAAGAAATTATGCCCACACAGGGCAGAAGGTAAACTATATTCACGACAACAATGCACTGTGCTATCACCCACTGAATATTCAGGAATTGATGATTTGTTGGTCTGTAAACACATGAACTGCGCTGATGCACTTCAGCAAATGTTCAATAACACTCAATCATTGGAATTCTTGACAGCAGATCGAGACCAAAGCCCCTATTTCTCACTTGCACACTGTGGTGAACCATAGATGGTTAGCACTATGGGTACTTGTACATATGTTACTGTTGTCACTGTTGGGGTTAGGGTTGGGGTGTTCTACCTGTTGGTATTGTTCTGTGGTACACTCCGGTTGGCTCTGCCTACCTGTAGGAGTATAAAGGTCACTGCACTGCCTGGTGACCCTTTAGTCTGGGATTGTATTATTATATAGTATGCTCCATTCTTGTTACTAATAAAAGCCTTTATTTCCCGGGTACGATCTAGCCTCCCGAGTGATTTAATCGCGCATCACACACATTGCAAATCTTTGATTAACAATACAAAGCAGTGTAAGATAGTTCAGTGGGCTGTTGTCCTGAATATACAGTGGGAATTTAAAATCAGTAAATCAGGAATTGGAAGCTACTCTCAGTAAGGATGACCATGAAACAATCGATTGTTGTAAAAAACCATCTGGTTCAAAAATGTTCTTTAAGGAAGGAAATCTGCCATGCTTCCCTGGTCTGGCTAGTCAATTCAAGGACAAATGGAGTTGGGAAATAAATGCTGGCTTTGTCAGTGACCCCCCACATCCCATGAAATAATTTTAAAAGCTGTCTGGAAGATTCATGCAGAGCAATCACACAGTTAACTAACACATTAATCTATGTTGATGATGCTGACCAGAATAAGTATTGGCCAAAACATCAAACCTTCCCAAACCTTCCTCCAATAGTATGTGGAATATTTTATATCCCCTGAATGGACAGACAGGGCCTCAGTTTAATATCACATCCAAAAGACAGCACTCTGCAAGTGCAGTGCTCCTTCTGTACTGCCCTCAGCCTAGTTCATGTACTAAAGTCATAGTTCTTGGCCTATCACACCACATAAATCTCATCTGTTGTCGTTCAGGTTTCAAATTGATGGGAAGGAAGGAGGGAGCTATATTCCGCAGGCTCAAGCGCCACCAAATAAAATACAGCAACCTGAGAGCAGCTCCTTTTAAAATAAATGTTGTGAAAAATATTAGTTTTCACAGAGTACTACATTTGTTAAACTTGCAGTTCCAGACAGACCCCTTTCATAGATGCCAACATTGCAGGATGAAATTCCTCACTGCTATCCAGCCTAGTGCACAATGCAAATGACAGGGGAGTCAATGGAGCCGCTCAGAATAAGCTATGTTGTCAAAGAAGTATGAGTGAATGTGGAGACATGAAATCGCAGAACTCCTTTGCTCCCAACTAAATGGGAAGAAGCATTTTGCACTGAAAGTATTTACCACAGCTTTCCTATCCTGTATGCAATTCAATTTTGTTTCTAAACTCTTCTGACGCTAATGCCAAGCACAGATTGTATTCAATATTTGTTTGCTTCTGCCTTATTTTCAGTGTCCTGAAAGAGGGAGGAAGGAGCACTTCATAGTGTAGATACTTAAGTTTGCATTGCTAACACAGGCTGGAGATTCACGGTCCCCACATACTCAATTAACTGCTTTTTTGAAAGCTTGTTTTCGTTGATTTACCTTCCTTATCAAATCATTGTTATTACAGATTATACAGAATTGGCAATTTAACATGCACAAAATCAGCTCACATATGTTGTGCATATCAAATGATCAAAAGGCTACTGTAAGAAAATCTGAAAACAAGAATATCGATAATTAGAATTCTCCAGACGCATTTTGACACTGAAGAGCAGTTGCAATCATGTGTTTAATACTCACCCTATGTACTGCAGTGGGTGACTCTGGTGAATGACAATCCTGCAGGTCGGGCATGTGTTGTTCTCTTCTAGATATTTCACAAGGCAGCTCCTACAGACTGAAGGCAAACCAACAATGCATTTACAGGACTACCTACATTTACTTTCCTCTGTTCTCTACCTTCAGCAAAAAGGTTAGTTCAAATATAAAACAGATCTCCCGGTTTAAGTGGCTTTGATCTCTAAATTAATAAATATGCCACTTTTAGACAGTCCAAAATACAGCTAGATCCCGCAAATTTCAGTTCAAACATCTATAAAAGATTCACTCACCTAAATCAGAGATACCTCAAGGAATTCAAGTCACAGCCCTACTATTCAATAATAAAAACCGGCCTCCTTCTGCCTGTAATAATTCTGTGATTCTGAACATTGTGCAAATATTAGTCAACATCCCTACTTCTGACCATATGATTGGAGCAAGGTCATTGAAGATGACTGGGCCTAGAACACTACCCTGAGGAACTCCTGCAGTGATGCCCTGCAGGAGTTAGGTACGACTCCCACCAGTGGAGAGCTTTCTCCTGGACCCATTGACTTCAGTTTTCCTTGATGACACACGAGTCAAAAGGTGCCTCGATGTCATGGGCAGTCACTCACTCTCACCTCACTTTATGACTGCAAACCACCATCTTAAATCTGTCTCCCATCTCCTCCACCCTCACCCCCAACAAGTGGGAGGAGCACATGGATGTCACAAGTATGAGATCATTCGATCAATTTCCTCCAGCACCTCCTTCTGTTCTGTGAGCACAGAGGGCCAAATATGTTCAATAGTCATCCTTTCCATACACTGAACTTGTATTATTTTCTAGTTTCTCTCCTATTCGATTCATGCGCTTTCCGACTCATCTTGTCCATGTGATGCACCCCCTGCTCCCTCGACTCTACTCTCATGAAAATGACCGCCCAACTTGCCTTCCAGGCTCAAAGGTTTAATCGGAATTACAAAATCACCTCGAATGGCTTTTCTTCCTGCCCCTCCAAGGATCTATTTATTGGCCCCATCCTATTTTCATCCACATTCTGGCCCGAGGGACATCATCTAACAACACCTCTATTTCAGCATCAGCTCTTTCACTATCCACGACCCTGAGATTGCTTGTCTGACATCCAGCACCAGAGTAGAAATTTCTGCCAACTAAATGCTGGGAGGACCAAAGCCATCGTCTTCGGCCCTGCCACAAACTCTGCTCCCTCAACAGTGACTCTTCTGCTCTCCCTGGCCGGTTGCCTGAGGCTGAACCAGATAGTTCATAGAACATAGAGATAGAACATAGAACAGTACAGCACAGAACAGGCCCTTCGGCCCACGATGTTGTGCCGAGCTTTATCTGAAACCAAGATCAAGCTATCCCACTCCCTATCATCCTGGTGTGCTCCATGTGCCTATCCAATAACCGCTTAAATGTTCCTAAAGTGTCTGACTTCACAACAATCATTTTATGTTGGATCAGTTCCGATCACATACCCGTACCATCAAGAATGTCTCCCTTCAGTCTTGTTACACAGGTTGACTTTGTCCCTTTCTCAGTTCATCTACTGCTGAAACCTTCGCTTATGCATTTGTTATCTCCATAATGAACTATTCCATCGCACGTCTGAATGGTTTCCCGCATTTTACCCCCTGTACACCCAAGGTCGTGATGTGGAGATGCCGGCGTTGGACTGGGGTAAACACAGTAAGAAGTCTCACAACACCAAGTTAAAGTCCAACAGGTTTATTTGGTAGCAAAAGCCACTAGGTTTCGCAGCGCTGCTCCTTCCCACTTACCTGATGAAGGAGCAGCACTCCGAAAGCTAGTGGCTTTTGCTACCAAATAAACATGTTGGACTTTAACCTGGTGTTGTGAGACTTCTTACTGTGTTTACCCAAGGTCGCCCAGAACTGTTTCCTGTGTCCTAATCTGCACTGAATCTTATTCACCTCTCACCCCTATGCTGGCTGACTGGCATTAGTTCTGTGTTAAACAATGTTGTAATTTTAAATTTTACATTCTTGTTTTCAAATCCCTTCAATTCCTCCCTTTCTGTGTATTCTCCCCCAGCCCCTTGCATATGTCTGCTTCTCTAATTCCCATTTCTTGATCAACTAATTTTAATCGCTGTGCCATTGATAGAATCTAGGCAGCTGAAGCTGTGGCCAAGCCCTGGAATTGTCTCCCTAGACTTTGAGCTCTCTTTCTGCTTTAAGATGTTCCTTAAAACTTACCTCTTTGACCAAACTTTTGGTTATCTGACTTTATTTCATTTTACTTGGCTCAGTGTCAAATTTTGCTTGATTACAAGCCTATGAAATGTCTTGAGATGTTTTATTGTGTTGCCAGATACGCATAGAAGCTGTTGTTTGGACAGTTTCACCTTTTACCTTTCATTCATCGTTTCATTTCTGCAGCTATCAATCTGCTCAGCCAGCCCACAGCTACACCTCTGATGCCCTAGTCTTGATTAACTATAAACTATTACTCTCTCTAATGCACCCAGTATTCACCATCACTCCAAGGGGCAGAACAGTGTTAGAAAGCACCAACACAAATAGGATAAAGCAGTCCAACAATGACATTATGTTTGCAGAAAGTTTAACTTCATCAGAAGACATTTTATCGCAGAGATTTCTGATTCAGCAGATAGCAGCTAAAGGTTGTTGCTATTTTCCTTTGTATAGCACAGCAGCCAATCTGGCAGATCAAAGAGAATCCAAACTGAAATTCATGGAGGCTACGCTCTAATATGAACATTTAATAAACAGCGAATGTTTCCTGATTGAAATGTTACATTTAAAGTTTCTTTGGTAATTGGATTTAAAGAACATTTAGAATATTAATACAGGTCTCTTTTCAGAATTGCTCGGAATTTTTCAATGCCTGAAATTCCATAATTGCTAGAATGCAGTGATACTTTCATACATGATCACAGAAACTCCACAAACACTCGGTGAATGGAGTGTGAAATTGAGCATTTCCAGCAAGAAAGATCTCAGATTTCACACCAACTTTGTGCTGCAATCATAGAGTGATAGAGGTTTACAGCATGGAAACAGGCCCTTCGGCCCAACTTGTCCACGCCGCCCTTTTTAAATCCCACTTGCCCATATTTGGCCCATATCCCTCTATACCCATTTTACCCATATAACTGTCTAAATGCTTTTTAAAAGACAACATTGTACCCACTTCTACTACTGCCTCTGGCAGCTTGTTCCGAACTCACCACCCTGTGTGAGAAAGAAATTGCCCCTCTGGACACTTTTGTATCTCTCCCCTCTCACCTTAAACCTATGCCCTCTAGTTTTAGACTCCCCTACCTTTGGGAAATGATATTGACTATCGAGCTGATCTGTGCCCCTCATTATTTTATAGACCTCTATAAGATCACCCCTCAGCCTTCTATGCTCCAGAGAAAAAAATCACAATCTATCCAGCCTCCCCTTATAACTCAAACCATTAAGTCCCGGTAGCATCCTAGTAAATCTTTTCTGCACTCTTTCTAGTTTAATAATATCCTTTCTATAATAGGGTGACCAGAACTGTACACAGTATTCCAAGTTACCAATGTCTTGTACAATTTCAACAAGACGTCCCAACTCCTGTATTCAATGTTCTGACCGATGAAACCAAGTATGCCGAATGCCTTCTTCACCACTCTGTCCACCTGTGACTCCACTTTCAAGGATTTGGATGAAGATTTAGAAGGCATGGTTAGTAAGTTTGCAGATGACACCAAAATTGCTGGCATAGTGGACAGTGAAGAAAGTTATCTAGGATTGCAATGGGATCTTGATCAATTGGGCCAGTGGGCTGACGAATGGAGTTTAATTTAGACAAATGCAAGGTGATGCATTTTGGTAGATCGAACCAGGGCAGGACTTACTCAGTTAATTGGACAGCACTGGGGAGAGTTACAGAGTAAAGAGATCTCGGGGTACAGGTTCATAGCTTCACAGAGTGGTGAAGAAGGCATTCAGCATGCTTGATTTCATTGGTCAGAACATTGAATAGGAGTTGGGACGTCTTGTTGAAGTTGTACAAGACATTGGTAAGGCCACACTTGGAATACTGTGTGCAGTTCTGGTCACCCTATTATAGAAAGGATATTATTAAACGAGAAAGAGTGCAGAAAAGATTTACAATGATGTTACCAGGACTTGATGGTTTGAGTTATAAGGAGAGGCCGAATAGAACGGGACTTTTTCCTCTGGAGCGTAGGTGGCTTGGGGTGAACTTATAGAGGTCTATAGAATAATGAGGGGCATAGATCAGCTAGATAGTCAGCATCTTTTCCCAAAGGTAGGGAAGTCTAAAACTAGAGGGCATCAGTTTAAGGTGAGAGGGGAGAGATACAAAAGGGTCCAGAGGAGCAATTTTTACACACAGAGGTTGGTGATTATCTGGAACAAGCTGCCAGAGGCAGTAGTAGAGGCAGATACAATAAAAAGCATTTAGACAGTTACATGGATAAGATGGGTATAGAGAGATATGGGTCAAATGTGGGCAATAGCTTTGTGGTTAAAAAAAGGGTGGCATGGACAAGTTGGACCAAAGGGCCTGTTTCCAGGTTGTAAACTTCTATGACTCTATGCAGACTACATCAACTGCACTACGCTCATCTACACACCTCGCCACCTCCTCAAAAAATGCAATCAAATTTGATAGATATGATCTCCCCCTGCCAAGCCAAACTGACTATCCTTGATTAATCCTTGCCACTCCAAGTGGAGATTAATTCTGTCCCTCAGACCTTTTTCCGATAATTTCCCTACCACTGATTTTAGACTCATTGTCCTGTAATTAACGGTTTTCCCCCTACTTTCCTTCTTGAATAATGGCACCACATTAGCCACCGTCCAGTGCTAATTTGAGACGATTTGAAAGTTAATGTCATAGCCTCTGCAATCTCCTTTCTTGCCTCACACAGCAGCCTAGGATACATCTTATCTGGGCCTGGGGATTTATCCACTTTTAAGCCTGTTAAAGCTGCTATCACCTCCTCCCCCTCAATGCTGGTCAGTTCAATTATATCACAGTCCCCCTCCCTGCTTTCTATACCTACAACTTTTCAATTATTAACTTGAGTCTGTAAGTTAAACCAATAATCTTATTAACTATGTAACTACCAAACTTGCCTTTGTGTTAGTGCGCTTGGTTAAAGAAGATCTGAAATATCTATAGAAATTAAGTATGGAAAGGCTGTGCTGAATGGTCACATTAATGGTGTTAAATGTTCAGGCACAAAATCCAGCAGCTTTCAGCTTGGCTTGGAGTTTATGATTCTCGATATCTTCATTTTTGTACCAAGAATGTTCTCGCTCAAAGAAAATCTGTAAATGTGCTTTTGGTACATTGTTATTGGCTGCATTACCCAACCCAAAACGGCCTAATTAACTGCCCAATTTCTACATGATGAGGCAAATTGACAGGAGAATTGATGAAAGTGGTATTCATCATTTATTAATATATCAAAATCATTTAAATTCTGATATTTTTGATGGAGTAAAGTGTCTTCGGCAGGAATATTTAAGCACAAAGATCCAGCAATGGTTAACTGCATCTTTTGTTTTGTAGGCTGAACTCCTTACCATTGAAACAAATACAGCACTGCTGCTGCTGCTCCCCCTGCAGTCGGATACTGTGGCAGGATTCAGCTGCAGAAAAACAGTTATCAATCTCTGACCCAGTTTCACATTAGTGCACTATCCTGGGACAGCTGTTATAGGCAGATATTGAAAACATTAAAGACTTCAACCTTGTATAGCTATAGGCAATCAAATTAAAGATATGCTGCCAAAATCATACTAAATTAGTACTACATGCCACACAACAAAGATACCCTCTAGGGGTATGAAGGCAAGTATGTTATTCTATTTGTTATACTAATTCTGTACAAAGGATGTAATAATTTCCCTACATGTATTACTGGGCTCCATTCTGTACTAAAATTAATCTTTGAAATGGAGTTGTTGAATAGAGTCCCTTTTCTTGATGTACTAGTTGCGAAATACGCCCGGGGCTTCTTTACCCTGGTCTACCACAAGCCTACCTTCATTGGCCAATATACTCATTGGGATTCTTACTGTTCCACACAATATAAGATTGGCCTTATTGACAATCACGGAAATAAGACCCAAGCCATTCTCTCACCATGCAAGCTTAATGGTGAAATTGGGCACATGAAAGACATCTTGCAGGATAATGATTATCCTGAACAGATCATTTTTCACTGTATATGCTGCCTCACAGCACCAGGGACCCAGGTTCAATTCCCGGCTTGGATCACTGTCTGCGTGGAGTTTGCACATTCTCCCTGTGTCTGTGTGGGTTTCCTCCAGGTGATCCGGTTTCCTCCCACAGTCTGAAAGACATGCTGGTGAGGTGCATTGACCCAAACAGGTGCTGGAGTGGGGCGACTAGGGGAATTTCACAGTGACTTCATTACAGTGTTAATGTAAGCCTCACTTGTGACTAATAAATAAACTATTTTTTTTTAAACTCATGAATGAGCCCAAGGCCATCACTTATGGCACTGAAAAGTGCCCAGTCTACCTCAGATTATCCTGGCTGGGCAGAGTGTCACAGGAATTTGAGCAATAGGTGAAGCTAGCTGTTTCATGCTGCTACTGTGCAGTAGCAAGTAGTATCTGGCACTAACACAATGCCACCACCAAGCTAAAAAGACATTCCATCTTTCATACAAATGAGTAATGTGGTGAAAGAATTTCAGGAGCTGAGCAGAGCTGGTCCCAAGATCACAGTTACTCACAGCAGGAAGGTGTGTTCACTTCAAACAACTAGCTTTCGGAGCGCTGCTCCTTCATCTGAGTGTTCCAAAAGCGAGTGGCTTGTGCTACCAAATAAACCTGTTGGACTTTAACCTGGTGTTGTGAGATTTCTTACTGTGTTTACCCCAGTCCAACGCCGGCACATCATCGCTCCAAACAAGACAGTGCCTGGGGCATCCTGTCTGAACTACCAATTGTTTCTATTCTAAACCAGAAGAAATCCCAAAATAGATATAGGTGCCGTGTACGATAACTGCTGCTGGATTTTGCTTATAGTTTTAAAACCTATGGAAATGTTGTTTGGGAAGCTTCAGCTCTTCAGTTTTAGTTCTCGCTACCCCAAGATCAAACCTTTTATTTGCCACATGATTAAAAGTAACCCAGGCATTTCATTTGATGTGACGAAACATCAGCAGAACTAGCTTAAACAGGGGAGGTGGTAACCCTATAGCCGGCTGTTGGAGGGGATTAAAGACCCATCTTTCTTTTGGTAGTATTGAGGGGGGTGGATTGATTCACGTTCTTGATACGCCAGGTACAGGGGAGTTGGAACTCATCTTGTAGTGTAAGCATGTTCCTGGGTCAAAGTGCTGGTTTTTCTTCCTTAGTTAATCTAGAAGTGAGGTTTTGGAGTAAGGTTAGTCAAGGGGAAGGGTGAACTCTATTGTCGACTATGAGGCAAAGCTAAAACCTAACTCTTGGGTTGGCGGGGGGAGGCGGGGGACATGCCTGATTGGTAAATTAGCAGTAGCTATACCTCTTCAGTCACTTCTCGCATCCCTGGGACTAAGCCTAGAGAAATGAGAGGAGCACAAGTCAGCAGAACACTGCAATAAGTTTATGGGGTCTGGGGTCTATGAGTCAGAGATGTTATAATGGGAGAAACAGAGATCAAGGAAAACATTGAAATTGAGAAAAGTTATTGCGATTATTGCGCAAGGATCGCCCGGCAACCTGAGCACCCCACCCACCCACTCCTCTAGCCACCATCTGTCCTAAGGAACAGTTGTTGGGGCTGCAGGATAGGCAGGTGCCTGTAAAAAAGGATAGGAAGGGTAGGATTCGAGAACCGTGGATAACCAGGGAAATTGAGGGATTGGTCAAAAAGAAAAGAGAGGCGTACGTTAGGTCCAGGTAGCTAAAAACGGAGGGCGCTCTGGAGGAATACAAAGGAAGTAGGAAAGAACTCAAACTAGGAATTAGAAGGGCAAAAAGGGGTCACAAAATGTCCTTGGCAGACAGGATTAAGGAGAATCCCAAGGCATTTTATTCATACGTTAGGAACAAAAGGGTTGTCAGGGAAAAAAATCGGCCCTCTCAGGGACAAAAGTGGGGAATTATGCTTAGAGCCCAAAGAAGTAGGGGAGATCCTAAATGAATACTTTGCGTCGGTATTCACAAAGGAGAGGGATATGTTGACTGGGAGTGTCTCGGAGGAGAGTGTTGACCCGTTAGAGAAAATCTCCATTACAAGGGAGGAAGTGTTAGGTTTTTTAGGGAATATAAAGACTGACAAATCCCCAGGGTCTGATGGAATCTATCCAAGGCTGCTCAGGGAGACGGAGATGAAATCACTGGGCCTCTGATGCAAATCTTTGTCTCGTCACTGGACACAGGTGAGGTCAGTAAGAGTTTTAACAACACCAGGTTAAAGTCCAACAGGTTTATTTGGTAGCAAATACCATTAGCTTTCAGAGCACTGCTCCTTCGTCAGATGGAGTGGAAATGTGCTCTCAAACAGGGCACAGAGACACAAAATCAAGTTACAGAATACTGATTAGAATGTGAATCCCGACAACCAGCCAGATCTTAAAGATACAGACAATGTGGGTGGAGGGAGCATTAAGCACAGGTTAAAGAGATGTGTATTGTCTCCAGGCAGGACAGCCTGCAAGTCCAGGAGGCAAGCTGTGGGGGTTACTGATAATGTGACATAAATCCAATATCCCGGTTTAGGCCGTCCTCATGTGTGCGGAACTTGGCTATCAGTTTCTGCTCAGCGACTCTGCACTGTCGTGTGTCGTGTAGGGACACTGGAGTACTGCGCGCAGTTCTGGTCACCTCATTACAGGAAAGATGTTGAAGCCATTGAAAGGGTGCAGAGGAGATTTACAAGGATGTTGCCTGGATTGGGGGGCATGCCTTATGAGGATAGGTTGAGGGAGCTTGGTCTCTTCTCCCTGGAGAGACGAAGGATGAGAGGTGACCTGATAGAGGTTTACAAGATGTTGAGAGGTCTGGATAGGGTAGACTCTCAGAGGCTATTTCCAAGGGCTGAAATGGTTGCTACGAGAGGACACAGGTTTAAGGTGCTGGGGGGTAGGTACAGAGGAGATGTCAGGGGTAAGTTTTTCACTCAGAGGGTGGTGGGTGAGTGGAATCGGCTGACGTCGGTGGTGGTGGAGGCAAACTCGTTGGGGTCTTTTAAGAGACTTCTGGATGAGTACATGGGATTTAATGGGATAGAGGGCTATAGATAGGCCTAGAGGTGGGGATGTGATCGGCGCAACTTGTGGGCCGAAGGGCCTGTTTGTGCTGTGGCTTTCTATGTTCTATGTTCTAAGGGTAGGAAGGATAACCCGGGAAATTATAGGCCGGTGACCTTGACGTCCGTGGTAGGGAAGTTGTTGGAGAGGATTCTTAGAGATAGGATGTATGCGCATTTAGAAAGGAATAAACTCATTCACGATAGTCAGCATGGTTTTGTGAGAGGGAGGTCATGCCTCACTAACCTGGTGGAGTTTTTTGAAGAAGTGACTAGAATGGTTGACGAGGGAAGGGCCGTGGATGTCGTCTATATGGACTTTAGTAAAGCGTTTGACAAAGTCCCTCATGGTAGGTTGGTGCAAAAGGTTGGATCTCATGGGATAAAGGGGGAGGTGGCTTAGTCACAGAAGACAGAGGGTGGTAGTGGAAGGGTCATTTTCCGGCTGGATGCCTGTAACTAGTGGTGTTCCGCAGGGCTCTGTATTGGGACCTCTGCTGTTTGTGATTTATATAAACGATCTGGAAGAAGGTGTAACTGGGGTGATCAGTAAGTTTGCAGACGACACGAAAATGGCTGGACTTGCAGATAGTGAGGAACCATTGTCAGAGGCTACAGAAGGATATAGATAGGCTGGAAATTTGGGCAAAGAAATGGCAGATGGAGTTCAATCCAGATAAATGCGAAGTGATGCATTTTGGTAGAACTAACGTAGGGGGGAGCTATACGATAAATGGCAGAACCATAAAGGGTGTAGATACGCAGAGGGACCTGGGTGTGCAAGTCCACTGATCCTTGAAGGTGATGTCACAGGTGGAGAAGGTAGTGAATAAGGCATATGGCATGCTTGCCTTTATAAGACGGGGCATAGAGTATAAAAGTTGGGGTCTGATGTTGCAGTTGTATAGAACGTTGGTTCGGCCGCATTTGGAATACTGCGTCCAGTTCTGGTCGCCACACTACCAGAAGGACGTGGAGGCTTTAGAGAGAGTGCAGAGGAGGTTTACCAGGATGTTGCCTGGTATGGAGGGGCTTAGTTATGAGGGGAAATTGGGTAAACTGGGGTTGTTCTCCCTGGAAAGACGGAGGATGAGGGGTGACCTAATAGAGGTGTATAAAATTATGAAAGGCATAGATAGGGTGAACGGTGGGAAGCTTTTTCCCAGGTCGGTGGTTACGTTCACGAGGGGTCATAAGTTCAAGGTGGGGGGGGGGGGGGGGGGGAGGAGTTTTAACACGGATATCAGAAGGACGTACTTTACACAGAGGGTGGTGGGGGCCTGGAATGCGCTGCCGGGCAAGGTGGTGGAGGCGGACACACAGGGAACGTTTAAGACTTATCGAGATAGCCACACGAACAGAGTGGGAATGGAGGGATACAAAAGAATGGTCTAGTTTGGACCAGGGAGCGGCGCGGGCTTGGAGGGCCGACGGGCCTGTTCCTGTTCCTGTGCTGTATTGTTCTTTGTTCATACACCCAACATTCCCATAACCTTGGGCACAGTAGAGGATGCAACAATGGAGAACTTTTTCCAGTCAACTGAGCCTGCACGTCTAGCAGCAAGCAGCACCAAAGGGTGGTCAGGAGGCAGCCATCCAAGGAAGGCATCAGAGGACAAGGTCAATGACACCTGTCTTCAGGAATGGACAAACTACCTCCGGATGTTCGAGGGGCAATTTCAGAGGCACACGAGGCAGCCCCAGAAAGCAGTCATTGAAATTTGTCCAATCCTTTTGAACAAAGAACAAAGAACAGTACAGCACAGGAAACAGGCCCTTCGGCCCTCCAAGTCTGTGCCGCTCATTGGTCCAACTAGACCATTCGTTTGTATCCCTCCATTCCCAGACTGCTCATGTGACTATCCACGCAAGTCTTAAACGATGCCAGCGTGTCTGCCTCCACCACCTTACTTGGCAGCGCATTCCAGGCCCCCACCATTCTTTGTGTAAAAAACGTCCCTCTAATATCTGAGTTATACCTCCCCCCTCTCACCTTAAACCCGTGACCCCTCGTGATCCTCACCTCCGACCTGGGAAAAAGCTTCCCACTGTTCACCCTATCTATATCCTTCATAATCTTGTACACCTCTATTAGGTCTCCCCTCATTCTCCGTCTTTCCAGGGAGAACAAGCCCAGTTTACCCAATCTCTCCTCATAGTTAAGACCCTCCATACCAGGCAACATCCTGGTAAACCTTCTCTACACTCTCTCTAAAGCCTCCACGTCCTTCTGGTAGTGCGGCGACCAGAACTGGACGCAGTACTCCAAATGTGGCCTAACCAGCGTTCTATACAGCTGCAACATCAGACTCCAGCTTTTATACTCTATACCCCGTCCTATAAAGTCAAGCATACCATATGCCTTCTTCACCACCTTCTCCACCTGTGTTGCCACCTTCAAGGATTTGTGGACTTGCACACCTAGGTCCCTCTGTGTTTCTATACTCTTGATGGCTCTGCCATTCATTGTATAACTCCCCCCTACATTAGTTCTTCTAAAATGCATCACTTCACATTTATCTGGATTAAATTCCATCTGCCATTTCTCCGCCCAATGTTCCAGCCTATCTATATCCTGCTGTATTGTCCGACAATGCTCATCGCTATCCGCAAGTCCAGCCATCTTCGTGTCATCCGCAAACTTGCTGATTACACCAGTTACACCTTCTTCCAAATCATTTATATATATCACAAATAGCAGAGGTCCTAGTACAGAGCCCTGCGGAACACCACTGGTCACAGACCTCCAGCCGGAAAAAGACCCTTCGACTGCTACCCTCTGTCTCCTGTGGCCAAGCCAGTTTTCTACCCATCTAGCCACCTCTCCTTGTATCCCATGAGCCTTAACCTTCTTAACCATGAGGGACTTTGTCAAATGCCTTACTGAAATCCATATCGATGACATTTTGAAAGAGTCACATGGATTTGGCAGCAGCCCCCTTACCTGTGGCCCTCAAAGTGACTGCAGCCCTCAATGTTTTGCCACAGGCTGCTTCCAGGGCTGCATGGGTGATAGGAATGGCAGTTTGCAGACTGTCTGAGTGATAGAATGGCAGTTTGCAGACTGTCTGAGTGATAGAATGGCAGTTTGCAGACTGTCTGAGTGATAGAATGGCAGTTTGCAGACTGTCTGAGTGATAGAATGGCAGTTTGCAGACTGTCTGAGTGATAGAATGGCAGTTTGCAGACTGTCTGAGTGATAGAATGGCAGTTTGCAGACTGTCTGAGTGATAGAATGGCAGTTTGCAGACTGTCTGAGTGATAGGAATGGCAGTTTGCAGACTGCGACACACACACAGGTGGATCAAAGTGGTATCCACTGGAAACTTCTGTTGAGCCAATCAGGTTAGACCAAAAGACCATAACACATAGGAGCAGAATTAGGCCACTCGGCCCATCGAGTCTGCTCCACCATTCAACCATGGCTGATATTTTTCTCATCCCCATTCTCCTGCCGTTTCCCCATAACCCCTGCTCCCCTTATTAGTCAAGAACCTATCCCCCTCTTTGTCTTAAAGACACTCAATGACCTGGCCGTCACAGCCTTCTGCGGCAAAAAGTTCCACAGATTCACCATTCTCTGGCTGAAGAAATTCCTCCTCATCTCTGTTTTAAAGGATTGTCCCTTTAGCCTGAGGTTGTGCCCTCTGGTTCTAGTTTTTCCTACTAGTGGAAACATCCTCTCCACGTCCACTCTATCCAGACCTCGCAGTATCCTGTAAGTTTCAATAAGATCCCCCATATCCTTCTAAACTCCGAGTACAGACCCAGAGTCCTTGACTGTTCCTCATACGACAAGCTCTTCATTCCAGGGATCATTCTTGTGAACCTCCTCTGGACCCTTTCCAAGGCCAGCACATCCTTCCTTAGATACGGGGCCCAAAACTGCTCACAATACTCCAAATGGGGTCTGACCAGAGACTTATACAGCCTCAGGAATACATCCCTGCTCCTGTATTCTTGCCCTCTCGACATGAATGCTAACATTGCATTTGCTTCCTAACTGCCAACAGAACCTGCACGTTAACCTCAAGAAAATCTTGAACAATGACTCCCAAGTCCCTTTGTGTTTCTGACTTACTAAGCATTTTCCCATTTAGAAAATAGTCTATGCCCCCATTCCTCCTTCCAAAGTACATAACCTCACACTTTTCCACATTGCATTCCATCTGCCACTTCTTTGCCCACTCTCCTAACCTGTCCGAGTCCTTCTGCAGCCCCCCTGCTTCCTCAATACTACCTGTCCCTCTACATATCTTTGTATCATCTGCAAACTTAGCAACAGTGCTTTCAGTTCCTTCCTCCAAATCATTAGTGTATATTGTGAAAAGTTGTAGTCCCAGCACCGATCCCTGAGGCACACCACTAGTCATCGGCTGCCATCCTGAAAAAGACCCCTTTTTCTCCACTCTCTGCCCTCTGCCAGTCAGCCAATCCTCTATCCATGCCAGGATCTTACCCTTAACACCATGGGCACTTATTTAACAGTCTCCTATGCGGCACTTGTCAAAGGTCTTCTGGAAATCTAAATAAATCTTGTCCACTGGTTCTCCTTTATCTAACTTCCTTGTTACCTCCTCAAAGAACTCTAACAGATTTGTCAGACATGACCTCCCCTTGACGAAGCCATGCTGACTCAGTCCTATTTTATCATGCATTTCCAAGTATTCCGCAATCTCATCTTTAATACTGGACTCTAAAATCTTGCCAATGACCAAAGTCAGGCTAACCAGCCTATAATTCCCATCTGCTGCCTCCCTCCCTTCTTAAACAGCCGTGTTACATTCGCTACTTTCCAGTTCTCTGGTACCCTCCCTGCCTCCAGTGATTCCCGAAAGATCACCACCAATGCCTCCACAATTTCCTCAGCTATCTCTTTTAGAACCCTGGGGTGTAGTCCATCCGGTCCAGGTGATTTATCCACCTTCAGACCTCTCAGTTTTCCCAGAACCTTCTCCTTAGTGATGGCCACTACACTCACTGTGCCCCCTGACTCTCCTGAAGCTCTGGCATCCCACTGGTGTCTTCCACCGTGAAGACTGATGCAAAGTAACTATTCAGTTCCTCTGCCATTGCTTTGTTTCCTATTATCACTTCTCCAGCCTCATTTTCCAGTGGTCCAATGGCTACTTTTGCCTCTCTCTTACCATGTATATGTTGAAAAAAACTCTTCCCATCTTCTTTTATATTACTAGCAAGCTTAGACTCATATTTCATCTTCTCACCCCTTATTGCTTTTTTAGTTGTCCTCTGCTCGCTTTTAAAGGCTTCCCAATCCTCTGGCTTCCCACTAATCCTCGCCACTTTGTCTGCTTTTTTTTTGCTTTTATGCTGTCCTTGACTACCCTTGTCAGCCATGGATGCCTCGTCCTCTCCTTAGCATGTTTCCTCCTCCTTGGGATGAATTTCTGTTGTGCCTCCTGAATAACTCTCAAAATCTCCTGCCATTGCTGTTCCACTGTCTTCCCTGCTCGGCTCCCTTTCCAATCAACTCTGGCCAGCTCCTCCTTCAGGTCTTTGTCATTACCTTTATATAATTGTTATACCGTTACATCTGATTCCAGCTTCTCCCTCTCAAACTGCAGGGTAAATTCTATCATATTGTAGTCAATGCTCCCTAAGGGTTCCTTCATCTTAAGTTACCTAATCAAGTCTGCCTCATTACACACCACCAAATCCAGAATTGCCTGTTCCCTAGTAGGCTCTGTCACAAGCTGCTCCAAAAAACCATCTCTTAGACATTCCACAAATTCCTTTTCTTGGGATCCACTACCTACCTGATTTTCCCAGTCCACCTGCATATTGAAGTCCCTCATGATTATTGTAATATTGCCTTTTTTAGATGCCTTTTCTATCTCCTGATTTATTTTCTGCCCCACATCCTGACTACTGTTCGGGGGGCTGTACATAACTCCCATCAGGGTCTTTTTACCTTTGTGATTCCTCAACTCTACCCACAGAGATTCTATGCCTTCTAATCCTATATCACTTCTTGCTATTAATTTAACTTAATTCCTAGGTTGACCACAGATGACAGCCAGGTGGGCAGGATGATGGGTTCGTGGCCACCACTCGTTCCCCTCGAATGCTAGTGGCAATTGACTGCACTCATGCTGTCATTACAGCTTCTTCAGAAAAGCCAGCAGCACATAGGAACCACAAGATATTCCACTCTATAAATGTCCAACAAGTCTGCAACCACAGGGAAAGAATCCTGCAGGTCTTACTTCTCAGTGAGCTCTCACAATTCAGATATCTTTTGGAATATGGAGTTTCCTGAACTGTTGAAGGCCCCTGCCCAGACTGATGTCAGAATTCTCCAATTTGCCCCATCCCCAAATTGTGTGTTTTATGCGCTGATTGTGCCCTTCAAATTTTCATATGAATCGTGTGGGTGCCAGCTCCCAATGTGAAAGGAGAAGTGTCACCCTGATCGGGAATGCACCACAGATTAAATTCCCCCTTTTCACTTTCTCTTAAACCTCTGTGGAGAAAAGTTTTGCAAACACTTTTATTCAATTTAACCAGAGTTCTCGATGACATATCATCATGCTGGATTCCCCAGCACATAGAACTGATGTTTCTTAACCCACTTCTTACTTTGTTTATTTATTTATTGGTGTCACAAGTAGGCTTACATTAACACTGCAATGAAGTTACTGTGAAAATCCCCCAGTCGCCACACTCCACTGCCTGTTTGGGTAACACTGAGGGAGAATTTAGCACGGCCAATGCACCTAACCAGCACGTCTTTCAGACTGTGGGAGGAAACCAGAGCACCCGGAGGAAACCCACACAGACATGGGGAGAACATGCAAACTCCACACAGACAGTGACCCAAGCCGGGAATCGAACCCGGGTCCCTGGTGCTGCGAAGCCATGATGTGGAGATGCCGGCGTTGGACTGGGGTGGGCACAGTACGAAGTCTCACAACACCAGGTTAAAGTCCAACAGGTTTATTTGGCAGCACTAGAAGCAGCAGTGCTAACCACTGTTCTCTTACCAAAGAGTGTAATTTGTACAAAACAAAGAACTGCGTTTCACTAACTCCCAGAGTGATAAGGCAGCTCCATCTAGTGGCTATATTTAGAATTAAAATTAAACTTGTTACCATCAATATAATTTAACACCTGAAATACATCAAAAGTGTTTTTCAAGCCAAATAAGCTGGAAATAAACATTCTGGACAAAACAGCAGGTACATCTATATCTAAAGAGAGAAAAACAGTCTTAACAGTTCACAAAAAACAGACCACAGGCAAGAAAGGTACATCATTTAGTTGGCAAGCCAGCTGCCAACCATTTGAAATGAGTTACTTCACAAACGGAGACAAATCGAGACATGGAAATAAGACAAGTTTTTCTTTTTGGTTTTCATCTGCTCATTTACAAATGTGTCAGTAATTACTCCTCCCTCTGATGTAGAAAGTTAACAGTTCAACTTTTCACAGAGTTGCTAGATCAGACTGTGACTAGCCTTTTTTTAAGAAATAAGTAAATTCACACCTCTGCATCATTAAGCAATTAGTTAAACCTTGAACAATTTTATTCTGATACGTACAAGTATGTAGGCACTCTGTGACTGTGGTGGCATCAATCAAATATCCATTGCAAAGTCGACATGTGATGTGAGCATTAATGTCCCACAGCTTTATCTTCCTAGTCAACATCTTCGAACCCTAAAAACAAACAAATAACAGTTTCAAATAAAAATGTTACATTTTTAAATAGAAAACAAACAGCAATTGAGGAAAATCTCAAAGTATACTACTACAGAATTGCTTCAGCACACAAGGCCATTCGGCCCATTTAGTCTGCACTGGCTTTCCAAATGAGCATTTCATCCCGTGCCATTCTCCAGGCTCTCCTCGAACCACAATCAATTCCCTCTTGAATGCCTCAATTGAAGCTGTTTCCACCAAATTCTCAGGCAGTGCATTCTAGAACCTAACCATTTGCTATATGAAAAACATTTTCTGCATATAGCTTTTGCTTCATTTACAAATAAACTTTAAATCTGTGCTCTCTCATTCTCAATCCTTTCATGAGTGGGAACAGTTTCTATCTACTCTGCCTAGACCCCTCATGGTTTTCAATACCTCTATCAAATCTCCTCTCGGCTTTCTTTTCTCCAAGGAAAAGCGTCCCAACTTCTCCAAACTGTCATAACTGATGTTCCTTACCCCCAAAACAATTCCCGTAGATCTTTTCAGCACCCCCTCTGATGCCTTCACATCATTCCTGATGTGGGGCATCCAGAACCAGATGCCTTTATTTAAGAAGGGCTGCAGGGAAAAGCCTGGGAACAACAGGCTACCCATCTGTAGTGGGTAAGTTGTTAGAAGCTATTCTGAGACACGGGATCTACAGGCACTTAGAGAGGCAAGGACTGATTAGGGACAGTCAGCATGGCTTTGTGAGTGGAAAATCATGTCTCACAAATTTGATTGAGTTTTTTGAAGGGGTAACCAAGAAGGTGGATGAGGGCAGTGCAGTTGATGTTGTCTACATGGATTTTAGGAAGACCTTTGACAAGGTACCCCATGGTAGGTTGTTGCATAAGGTTAAATCTCATGGGTGAGGTAGCCAAATGGATATAAAATTGGCTTGATGACAGAACACAGAGGGTGGTTGTAGAGGGTTGTTTTTCAAACTGGCGGCCTGTGACCAGCGGTGTGCCTCAGGGATCGATGCTGGGCCCACTGTTATTTGTTATTTATATTAATGATTTGGATGAGAATTTAGGAGGCATAGAACATAGAACATTACAGCGCAGTACAGGCCCTTCGGCCCTCGATGTTGCGCCGACCAGTGGAACCAATCTAAAGCCCCTCTAATCTACACTATTCCAATATCATCCATATGTTTATCCAATGACCATTTGAATGCTCTTAATGTTGACGAGTCCACTACTGCTGCAGGCAGGGCATTCCACGCCCTTACTACTCTCTGAGTAAAGAACCTACCTCTAACATCTGTCCTATATCTCTCACCCCTCAATTTAAAGCTATGTCCCCTCGTGCTAGCTATCACCATCCGAGGAAAAAGGCTCTCACTATCCACCCTATCTAATCCTCTGATCATCTTGTATGCCTCTATTAAGTCACCTCTTAACCTTCTTCTCTCTAATGAGAGAATGGTTAGTAAGTTTGCAGATGACATCAAGATTGGTGGCATAGTGGACAGTGAAGGTTATCTAGGATTGCAAAGGGATCTTGATCAATTGGGCCAGTGGCTGACCAATGGCAGATGGAGTTTAATTTAGATAAATGCAAGGTGATGCATTTTGGTCGATCGAACCAGGGGAGGACTTACTCAGTTAATGGTAGGGTGTTGGGGAGAGTTATAGAACAAACAGATCTAGGGGTACAGGGTGCATAGCTCCTTGAAAGTGGTGTCACAGGTGGACAGAGTGGTGAAGGTTTCATTGGTCAGAACATTGAATACAGGAGTTTGGACGACTTGTTGAAGTTGTACAAGACATTGGTAAGGCCACACTTGGAATACTGTGTGCAGTTCTGGTCACCCTAATATAGAAGGGATATTATTAAACTAGAAAGAGTACAGAAAAGATTTACTAGGATGCTACCGGGACTTGATGGTTTGAGTTATAAGGAGAGGCTGGATAGACTGGGACTTTTTTCTCTGGAGCGTAGGAGGCTAAGGGGTGATCTTATAGTGGTCTATAAATAATGAGGGGCATAGATCAGCTAGATAGTCAATATCTTATCCCAAAGATAGGGGAATCTAAAACTAGAGGGCATAGGTTTAAGGTGAGAAGGGAGAGATACAAAAGGGTCCAGAGGGGCAATTTTTTCACAGAGGCTGGTGAGTGTCTGGAACAAACTGCCAGAGATAGTATAAAAGGTGGGTACAATTTTGTCTTTTAAAAAGCATTTAGACAGTTACATGGGTAAGATGGGTATAGAGGGATATGGGCCAAACCCGGGCAATTGGGACTAGCTTAGGGGTTTAAAAAAAGGACAGCATGGACAAGTTGCACTGAAGGGCCTGTTTCCATGTTGTAAACCTCTAAGACTCTATGACAATACTCTAGCTGAGGTCAAACGTGTGTTAAGACCCAGGCCAGAGGCCCCAGGTATTTGTGAAGTTAGCCAGATCCTAAGTTTTACATTTGAATTTCACACAGGTGAGCATAATGTGTTTCACTCCAGGTATGATTCAAGTGACCCACTAGGAAGCTTTTATCAAACAAAGTTGTTTAAGACCACAGTTAAAATATAACAAAAGAATTAACATAACTTTTACCAATTACAAGGCTTAAACATGATTGTAACTCCTAACACCTGGCTATCTCTGTTGTTCCAATGTAAAGCAATGTCCCAGGAGGTGGTTAAGAAGGCGTATGGTGTGCTGGCCTTTATCAATCGAGGGATTGAGTTTAGGAGTCCGGGGATAATGATGCAGCTATATAAGACCCTCGTCAGACCCCACTTGGAGTACTGTGCTCAGTTCTGGTCGCCTCATTACACTTAAATATTGCGGAGGTGATGGGCTAGTGGTATTATCATTAGACTATTAATCCAGAAACCCAGCTAATCTTCTGGGGACCCAGGTTCGAATCCTGCCACAACAGATGGTCAACTTGAATTCAATTTTAAAAATCTGGAATTAAGAATCTACTGATGACCATGAAACTTTTATCTATTGTCAGAAAAACCCATCTGGTTTACTAATGTCCTTTAGGGAAAGAAATCTGCTATCCTTTACTGGTCTGGCCTACATGTGACTCCAGAGCCACAGTAATGTGGTTGCCTTTCAACTGCCCTCCAAGGGCAAGTAGGGATGGGTTATAAATGCTGGGCCCAGCCAGCAACACCCGTGTCCCACAAATAAATTTTTTTTAAAAGCAAAAACTCCAACTCCAGAGAGAGAAAAAAACCACTGTTGCTTCTCTCAGCTTCAAGCTGCTTCTGAAGAGGAAACTAAAAACTGGAATACTGAGAAAAATGGCTGGCCCAGGCATATCACCTGACCTGTCAATTATCCCAAATCAAGCTCTACTCTGCAATCATAAGGAAAACATTAAAACCACAGAATATTGCATTTGTTCAGATTAAAATCAACATATCAATTATACTGCCTCAGTAACAATAATGGACACCACTATAGACAACACAGTGCCGACAAACCATCCTACAGAGATATTCTTTAAAGGCACAGTACCATCACACCTCCCCCTTACGAGAAAAAGGAACCATCAATATTCAAAGATGGCTTCATATTTCAAAACCTTTCAGTTCCACTCTACTAGTCCTCTACATTAGTTATACGTACATTTTATAAAATCAAAACATGCAAACATAACAGTAGAATAGTCCATTTGAGTGTTTGTCTTCCATCATCGAACATTCCTTCCTCTTTCATCAAATGCGTGACAAAGCATCGACAAACACACTCTCTCTTCCTGCCACATGTATAATTTTCAAATCAAATGGCTGCAATAATAAACTCCATCTAAACTGTCTTGCATTTTCATTCTTAAATTTCTTCAAAAGCGTCAATGGATTGTGATCAGTTTACACCAAAAGGTCATAAGACATAGGAGCAGAATTCGGCACTCGGCCCATCGAGTCTGCTCTGCCATTCAATCATGGCTGATATTTTTCTCATTCCCATTCTCCTGCCTTTTCTCCATAACCCCTGATCCCCTTATTAATCAAGAACCTATCTATCTCTACACAATCATCTCAAATGAATTACTGGCAACATAAATGATAAAATGTTGCAAGATCAGCACCAAACTCAAGGTCTCTTTCTCAATGGTTGAATATTTTTTCTGATGATCATTTAGCTTTTTGTAAAAATACCCAATAAGCCATTTGATTCTCTCATTGCCTTCTTGTAATAGTACGGCACCGACACCCACATCACACACATCAATGGCCACCTTGAATGGTTTTGCGTAACTTGGTGGTTAACACAGGGGCAGGCAGTGGTTAACACAGGGGCAGGCAGTGGTTAACACAGCTTTCAGGCTGTCAAATGCCTGCTGACACTCCACCATCCACTGAAATTTACTACATTTCTTCAGCAGGTCAGTCAGTGGAGCAACGATGCTGCTAAAATTCAGCACAAATTTCCTGTAAAAACCACTCAAGCCCAGAAATCTCAGTAGTTCCCTTTTCGTCAATGGTATTGGGAACTCCCTAATAACCTTTGCCTTCACAGCCCATGGGGCCATTTGTCCATGTCCAATTGTATGGCCAAGGAACGTGACTTAGGCTTTTCTAAACTCACTCTTAGCCAGGTTTACCACCAAGCCCGCCCCTGAAGTCGATCGAACTATTCCACTAGGTGCTCTAAATGTTCTTTCCACATCTGACTAAAAATCACCAGGTTGTCTATGTACACTACACAATTTGCTAATCCTGAAATGACCTTGTTGGTTAATCTTTGAAATGTGGCTGGGGCATTTTTCATTCCAAATGCTATGATTTTGAACTGGTACAAACCTGAAGTCTCCTTCGCTCTTTCCGATAAAGATACCTGCCAGTGTCCTTTGAATAAGTCAAATTTGGAGATAAAAGTTACTTGTCCCACCCTTTCAATGCAGTCCTCCAGTTGAGGAATAGGATAGGAATCTGATTTTGTAACTGTATTAACCTTTCTATAGTCCACACACAATCATTGGGCACCATCTGGTTTCAGTACCATCAATATGGGTGAGCTCCACTCACTGCAACTCAGCATGCTTTCAATCTCCTTTTGAACCTGTGCCAACTTTAGAGGGCTAAGCCTCTCAGGATGTTGTTTAATTGGAACAGCATTTCCCACATCTACATCATGCATAGCTATTTCAGTACTTTTCAGTTTATTCCCACATATCGCTCCATGTGATTTTAATAACTCTTGCAGGTCATTTTGATTTTCCTCCGAAGATAGGATAACTTTCTAATTATCGAATTTAATTTGAGAAATCTCAAATTCAGAATCATCTGGATTTAGTTCTTCACTCCTTCAAATCTTTCAACTGGCAGCCTGATTGGAACCAGTTGGTTTTAAACTCCCTCCTGCACACCCTGCTTGTTCCCCATTGGGCGAGCTCCACCCAATTAATAGGGGAGTTTGTATTCTATGAGGCCCATGGGGAGACCTGTTGACAATTCCCCATTGCCATCATAACACCTTTACTGATGGTTTATCTTCATAGCTGTCCTGGTGATGACATGGTGAAAAGTTTTTAAATTATGTCTTTTTTCAGCAATATTTTTTTTAAATCGTTCATTCAATGTGCATCTATTGCCCATCCCTAACGAACTCTGAAAGGGTGATGTTCTGCCACTTTCTCAAATGCAATTGACTAATTCCCTAGGCTTTCTAGAAGGCAGTTAAGATTCAACTTTATTGCAAGGGTGGCAGATTTTCTCCCCTGAAGGATATGAATCAGATTTTTTATGACAAACTGGTAATTTTGTGGTCACCATCGGAGACTCCCTTTTTAATTCTAGACTTATTTAATTAACTGAATTTGAATTCCCCCTGCCACTGTGGTGGGATGTGCCCAGGTCATTATTCCAGGCCTCTGAATTATTGGCCCAGTAACAGTCATGCCATCTATGCAAGATTGAAGCAACTCAACTTCACAACACTTTAATACACATACCTAGCTGACCATATACTTAAAAATAATACAGATAAAGCACGTTATGATCTTGATCGATCCATAAAGTCACAGACTCTTAGTACCAAAAGTGACCCTTCGGCCCATTGTGTCTGCACTGGCCATCGTGTACCTATCCGTTCTAATCCCATTTTCCAGCACTTGGTCCATCGTCTTCTATGCTATGGTGTTTCAAGTGTTCATTTAAATGCTTCTTAAATGTTGCAAGGGTTCCCGCCTCTACCACTCTTTCAGGCAGTGAGTTCCAGATTCCCACCACCCTCTGGGTGAAAAGGGGTTTTCCTCAAAACTCTAAATCTTCTGTCCCTTACCTCAAATCTATACTCCCTGGTTATTGACCCCTCTACTTCGGGGAGAAGTTTCTTCCTATCTACAGCCCTCATAATTTTGTACACCTCGATCATGTCCCCCCCTCAGTCTTCTCCACTCTAAGTAAAACAACCCCTGCCTAACCAGCCTCTTTCTTAAGAGGCCCTATTTTTGTGCATTTTCCATTGTATTACACAAACAATAATAGGCTAATGTAATCAAACAGCTCTCGAATCATAGACCTACCTAGTTAGCTTCAGCTCTAATACCTCATGTGCATTCTCACTTAATTCACGTTTACCCAGTTGACTTCTTAGAGATTTAGCTATCAAATGTAGATTGTAGAAGTCAATTTATGGCCAAGACCCAAAAGCTAATAATTGAGATTTTTAAAATTATTGATTTGCAAAGTCCCCCTATCAGTAATTCTGAAGGAATCAACATTTGTTTTTTCAGGTCTGTTCAAATTAAGATTACATCAAACTGTTATTGTACTTAGCAGTTAGTGCCCTATGGTATTACACATCACAAAACAAAATGGGATAGATCTGGACAGGAAACTAGCTCATGACAGAAAAATAATTAATTTTAGAGTGTGTTCAGGATAGTTTTGTGCAACAACTCCCACAACAACAAGGGAGTATGCCATGTAGATTTAGAAAGGCATAATGTGCCAGATTTAGTTAATGACCTAACAGTGCATGAACATTTATTTATCTGATACAATCTTAACATGATCCATTTCAATGTAGGATTTGAAAGGAAAAAATGTATAACAGCTACAAAAAAAATCTAGATTTAGGTACAGTTGACTTCAATGTACAAAACAGAGACAATCTTCAATAAACTGGGCAAATGAGTAAAATGACAGTGAGAGGTGCCAAAAGAAGTCATCATACATACCCTGTTTATACTTGTAAGAGGTAGGAGCTCTACTTGCCAAAAAAGAGCAAAGAGCAATGTAAAACCGAAAAAGCATACAATAATGTAATGTATCACAAAGAACAGTACGGCACAGGAACAGGCCCTTTAGCCCTCCAAGCCTGTGCCGATCATGATGCCTGCCTAAACTAAAACCGTATGCACTTACTAAGTCCATATCCTTCCATTCCCATCCTAGTCATGTATTCGTCCAGATGTCCCTTAAATGCTACTATCATATCTGCTCCCACCACCTCCCCAGACAGTGCGTTCCAGACACTGACCACCCGGTGTAAAAAAACTTGCCTTGCACATCTCCTCTAAACTTATCCCCATGCACCTTAAACCTACGTCCCCTAGTAGTTGACTTTTCTACCCTAGGAAAGAGCTGCCCATGCCACTCATAATCTTGTAAACCTCTATCAGGTTGCCCCTCAACCTCCATCATTCCAGCGAGAACATAGAACATAGAACAAAACGAGTTTATCCAACCTCTCCTCATAGCTAATATCCTTCAGACCAGGCAACATCCTGGTAAACCTCTTCTGTACCCTCCACCATTTTCACTACATCCAGCACGATGTCACCACCAAACACGTCCTACCCTCCCCACTACTTCCTGCATTTCCAAGGAGCCATTCCCTCTCTGCAATATCTTGGTCCAATTCTTAATCTCCCACAACACCCCCTTCCTTTTCTACAGCACTGTGCCGTGCAAGTCTAAGAGACCTGCCTCTTCACCTTTTCTCTTCAATGCTCCAAACAGTCCTTTCAAAAAAAATTTGTATTTCTTTCATTTTTGTTCACTGTTCCTCTGCTCATGATGTAGTTTCCCCAACATCGGAGAGAACAAATGTAGATTGGGTGACCACGTTGCAGAACACTGCCAATCAGTCCCCAAGTATAAACTGAGCTTCCAGACACCTGTCCTTGCAATTCTCCACCTTGCTCCCACTCTGATTTCTGTCCTTGGCCTGCTGCAGTGTTCCAGTGAAGCTCAATGCAAGCTTATCCTCTTGATTGAAAACCTTACAACCTTCTGGACTTAACACTGAGTACAACAATAACATCTGCCTCCATTTTGTCTTTTTTGATTGTTTGATTCATTTTCTTGTTTCTTTGTTAATCAAACAGTTGCTGTGCTATAATTCACACCTCACCTAGACATTGTTTGTGTATTTTTTGCCCCACTCTTGTCGGTCTTGTACCATGAGACCTTTTGTTGTTTAATCTCTGCTGCCCTCCACCTATTCACAGATCTTAAAATTTTTAATTTTCTAATGAAAGGTCACAAACCTAAATGCTAACTGTTTCTTGCTCCAGAAATGCTGCCAAACCTGCTGAGTGTTTCCAGCATATGCTGTTTTTATTCCTTGCTTTTGTGTCCTATATCTCTGTAAACTGTGAGGTGGCACGGTGGCACAGCGGTCAGCACTGCAGCCTCACAGCGCCAGGGACCCGGGTTTGATTCCGGCCTCGGGTCGCTGTCTGTGTGGAGTTTGCACATTCTCCCCGTGTCTGCGTGGGTTTCCTCCAGGTGCTCCGGTTTCCTCCCACAGTCCAAAGATGTGCGGGTTAGGTTGACTGGCCACGTTAAATTGACCCTTAGTGTCAGGGGGATTAGCAGGGTAAATGTATGGGGTTACGAGATACGGCCTGGGTGAGATTGTAGTCGGTACAGACTTGATGGGTCGAATGGCCTCTTTCTGTACTGTAAGCGTTCTATGAGTCCAAATAACATATTTTTCAATATTTTCCCAATATCACTGTGACATACGGGCTTGTGTGAATAACTGAAATAAATTGGAGGCATAGACTTCAAGGTTCAGAACATCAAAAAGGAGTTAGGTGTGAAAGCTAGCAGTTCGAAATGGAGGTGAGCAGAGCTAATATAGACTACCAGTGGTCAGCATGAATAGAAATTTACATCAGGAAGATAAGGGAAGTGACATGAAGTTAACTATTGTATTTCAAAAGGAACATGTGCAATTGGTGTGGATCATAAGTGGATGAAGCAAAGTAGCAAGTTTACTTTGCCCTAAAATAACCTGAAAGAACTGTAGAATGTAAAACAATAGAGTCAAAGACAAGGATATGGGACAAGTGCAGGAAAATAGGATTAGCACACCTTTAGTGATAGTTATTGTCAGTGCAGACATAATGGGCCAAAGGGCCTTTTCAGCACTGTATGACTCTATGACGAAAGAGAGGAAATATATTTAAAGAGAGATGGAAGACTGTCTGTGGGCGTGGTTATGAAATCCTAAAGTAGTGTGTACTGGAAACAGACCCATGAAGAAGTAGCCACCGTTACCCTCAGAGAAAAGTGTTTGTGCTGCAAAGTTTTGAGACAAGTTTTGGCTTCTCAGTATTGAATGAGAGAGCGTGAAGTTTGTGTGAGACTTCCCTAAAGTAACAGCAGATTTATGGTATTATTGGAATTTTTACAGACTAAAATTTATGAGACTGTACCTAAAAGGATGTTGAGCTTGGAGTTAATTCAGCAGAAATCCTTTGGAAAATGTTTGCAAAAGTACTGTTAACTGAAAATGTAATCTTGTGTTCTTATTTTTTCCTTTTTTTAAATAAATGTTTCAAATTATTTCTTTAAATATTCACAAGTGGTTTGAAATTCTTTCTCCTGACTTCAGATGCCTTCCTATGAAATAAAATTGAAAAGCGTAATAGTTTGTTCAAGTTTCAAGATTTGGGCAGCTTGGCACTTACCACCTGCCATATCATAACAAAAGGTAAGGGTCTGGTATCTATTTTTAACAACTTAATTAAATTGGAATTGTCTTTTAAAGCCTCATTCCTAGCATGTTTCTTTCCATTTGTCTATTTCTTTGTTTATCGCTCTGGATCGTGTGATGATACTGTGTCTTTAAGAAATGTATTTTAATCATGTTTCTTTGCAGGTTTTTTCAAACAGCTCCTAGGATTGGCACCATTTGGTCTGTAACCGGTGTCCTCTAACTGTTGCTGAAGCAATGTAATGGACCATCATGTTTATTTTTAATCTGGAGTAATGCAGTGTCCGGGGGGGGGGTTTAGAATCCAAAATTACAGGATTTTCACAGTAACCTCATTGCAGTAAGACTATGTGTGACAATAATACTTAAATGTAATCCTTTTGGGCATGATGTGGAGATGTCGACGTTGGACTAGGGTGGGCACAGTATGAAATCTCACAACACCAGGTTAAAGTCCAACAGGTTTATTTGGAGCCATGAGCTTTCAGAGGGCTGCTCCTTCATCAGGTGAGTGGAGGTAGGTTCACAAACACAGCATGTATAGGCAAAGATACAATTGCAAGATAATTATAGATTGGAACGTGAAGAATGGTTGGAATGCGAGTCTTTACAGGCAATCGCCACTGTTCAAAAAAGGAAGGAGACAAAAGGCAGGTAACTACAGGCCAGTTAGCTTAACGTCCGTAGTTGGGAAGATGCTAGAGTCCATCATTAAAGAGGAAATAGCAGAGCACCTGGATAAGAATGGTTCGATCAAGCAGACGCAGCATGGATTCATGAAGGGAAAGTCGTGTTTGATGAATTTACTGGATTTTTATGAAGATGTGACTAGTGCGGTTGACAGGGGGGAACCGGTGGATGTGGTGTTTTTAGATTTCCAGAAGGCATTCGATAAGGTGCCTCACAAAAGGTTGCTGCAGAAGATTGGGGTACACGGAGTTGGGGGTAAGGTGTTGGCGTGGATTGGGGATTGGCTATCTAACAGGAAGCAGAGAGTTGGAATAAATGGGTGCTTTTCTGGTCGGCAGTTGGTGACCAGTGGCGTGCCGTAGGGATCGGTGCTGGGGCCTCAACTGTTTACCATTTACATAGATGATCTGGAGGAGGGGACTGAGTGTAGGGTATCAAAGTTTGCTGATGACACGAAGATGAGTGGGAAAGCGAATTGCGTGGAGGACGTGGAAAGTCTGCAGAGAGATTTGGATAGGCTGAGCGAGTGGGCGAGGATCTGGCAGATGGAATATAACGTTGGCAAATGTGAGGTTATCCACTTTGGAAGAAATAATAGTAAATTGGAATATTATTTAAATGAAGAAAAATTACATCATGCTACTGTGCAGAGGGACCTGGGGGTCCTTGTGCACGAATCGCAAAAACTCAGTCTTCAGGTGCAGCAGGTGATCAAGAAGGCGAATGGAATGTTGGCCTTTATCGCGAGGAGGATAGAATAAAAAAGCAGGAAGGTCTTGCTCCAACTACACAAGGCACTGGTGAGGCCGCAACTGGAGTACTGTGTGCAGTTTTGGTCCCCTTATTTGCGAAAGGATATATTGGCCTTGGAGGGAGTGCAGAGCACGTTCACCAGGTTGATACCGGAGATGAGGGGTGTAGCTTATGAGGAGAGATTGAACAGATTGGGTCTGTACTCGTTGGAGTTTAGAAGGCTGAGGGGTGATCTTATAGAGACATATAAGATAATGAAGGGGCTGGATAGGGTAGAGGTGGAGAGATTCTTTCCACTTAGAAGGGAAACCAGAACTAGAGGGCACAGCCTCAAAATAAGGGGGGGCCCGTTCAGAACAGAGTTGAGGGGGAACTTCTTCTCTCAGAAAGTAGTGAATCTCTGGAATTCTCTGCCCACTGAAGTGGTGGAGGCTACCTCGTTGAATATGTTTAAATCATGGGTAGATAGATTTCTGATCGCTAAGGGAATTAAGGGATATGGGGAGCAGGCGGGTAAGTGGAACTGATTCGCTTCAGATCAGCCATGATCTTGTTGAATGGCGGGGCAGGCTCGAGGGGCTAGATGGCCTACTCCTGCTCCTATTTCTTATGTTCTTATGTTCTTAATTGTGTCTTTGCCTATATATGTTTGTGAACCTACCACCACTTACCTGATGAAGGAGCAGCGCTCCGAAAGCTCGTGATTCCAAACAAATCTGTTGGACTTTAACCTGGTGTTGTGAGACTTCTTACTTAATCCTTTTGGAATTGCTGCGTGGAGTGTGATTGACAGATCAGGTGATGCCTGAGGAGTTTTTCCACAGAAAAGTCCAAGATTATAGTTTAATTTTTCTCAGAGGCGGTTTGGACTTGAGACAGAAAGCAGTGTCTCTTTTTTTCCCCCTCTCTCTGGAGTTGTAAATTTTGCTGCCTGTGAGTTGCTGTTAGAAACTGGAGGAGGCAGGCAATGTCTCTCACTTCAGAGGCTTTCTGGAAAGTTCCAGGATTGGGAAGCCTCAATGTGTTCTTAAATAAACTTTGTTTGATAAAGGTTTCCTGGTGGGTCACTTAAATCATACCTGGAGTGAAACACCTTATGCTCACCCATGCCAAATTCAGATGTAAAAATTTAGGGTCTAGCCTATCTTCATAACACACATTGGAGTTTCTGGCCTGGGTCATAATGATCTCATACACTTATTCATTTAATTTGTCCATCGCTTTTGATTATCATTTTTCTTCTCCATCTGCTCTACCCTGTCAAGTTCTGGTGCATCTATTCCAAATGCTCCTTGGTTAAAATTCACCATGAATAAAGCTAATAGCCAACATATAATAGGTTGAAGATGGGTGTTGGGATTCAGTGTCTGTAAACGGGATTGGTTACAAGGGAAGTATCTGGGGACTAAGACAAGGATATGGGGAGCTCGGGCAGAAAGACATCCCAGGGTTAGAGGTTAGCAGTGCTTCAAACAGGAGTTAGCCAATTTTTAGCAAAGTAAACCAACAGCATTTAGTTACCTGCCACTGGATTACCAAGGTCAGAGTGACAGAGCAAGAGGAACAGAGGAGCATTGGAGAGATGTTGCCAGTACACTTAGTTCATAGAGAAGGGACTATAACCATACTTCTCTAATTATTCAGCATTGGACTTTAGAGTTAGGGATAGGAATATCAGTGAAATGAGTGGTGAGTGGGATTTGTGGATATTCAGAGACTATGGACCAAAGAGAATGCACAGCACTAAATGCATGATTGCACTGTGCTACCATCCCCATTTGACTTTTGAACACACCTTATGATCACAGTAAGTCAATCATCTACATGGGGTTAGACCAAATAGAGGCCATTTGGCAACGCAAAAATATAGCAACACGAGGTAATGGCCAGAAGCAAACAGCAGGCAGAGAAAGCAGAAGGCTGAAACAAAAGGCAACATCGCAGTAAACTGGACCAAATAAGTGAAAACATGATTGGCAAAGAGTATTGAAATGTTCACAAAAACATTGAGCTACTGCTTATTTGATATTTCTGAAAAATGGTGGGAAAGTCAGCTTAAGAAATGGGTCAACTCCATTTTGTTGTTCATTGTCTTTCTCAGTAAGCCATCTCGTCTAGTCCCACTCTTCAATTCATCCTCATTTGTATTGAGCATCTTGCATCTGAATACTCTTCCTGGCGGCAATCTAACCCTCTTTAATGTGACTACTACACTTGGCTAAGATTTCCTTTGTGCAATGCTCGACAGTCATGAGCATTCAGTCTTTTTCAAGAAGCTCTCTCATTTCTTTGGGAAGAAATTGACTCCGCTTCTATAATGGCTGTGGCAGCAAATTCTCCATTTTGGCCACCCTCAGGGTAAAGTTATTTTTGCTAACATGCCCTACTGTTATTTAAGTGGATCTGCAGAAATGCTGGAGAAAGTCAAGAGGATAGCCACCTGGCTTGTGGCTCTTCAGTATCAGGAAGCACGCAGGAAACTCAGACTTTTGAAGGGAACAAGCATAGACCACAAAAACATACAACTTAAATCTTTGAAATCACATGAAATACTGAAAGGAATGGATTTTATTCAGTTGACAGCTCCTGTTTGAACAGGATAGGTGAGGACTAGGACACATTAGTAGAAAATAAGAAAGCAAAATCAAATTAGGTGCTAAGAATTATTCCTTTCTGCAGAGAGTAAGACAACCTGTGACATAACATTATTAGAGATGATACAGAATTATGATTTGCTACAGCAGTTCAAAGGAGCTTGTGATTGGAGACATCTTACATAATACAGGTAGGTAAGGTTAGCTATGAACTGTGGCACTGGCAACAGCAGTGTTTGATATTTGTTTTGTTAACTCCAATGGCCATACAATGCGGGAGGAATAAGTCCCAAGCCAAGCCCATACTTCAAGACAATTTTATTCCCAACACCATAGAGTTTTCCACACCTAAATGAGACTAAAATAGATGGTATTGCAGACAGTGAGGAAGGTTATCAAAAATTGCAGCAGGATCTTGATCAGCTGGGGAAATGGGCTGAGAAATGGCAAATGGAGTTCAATACAGATAAGTGTGAGGTGTTGCATTTTGGAAAGTCAAATCAAGGTAGGACTTTCACGGTGAACAGTAGGACCTTAGGGAGTACTGTTGAACAGAAGGACCTTGAAGTTCAGATGTACGGTTCTCTAAAGTTGGAGTAACAGGTAGATAGGGCAGTGAAGGAGGCTTTTGGCATGCTGACCATCAGTCAGGGCATTGAGTATAGAAGTTGGGAAGTTATGTTGCAGTTGTACAGGGCATTGGTGAGGCTGCACCCGGAGTATTGTTCTACATTTTAGTCACCTTGCTATAAGAAAGATGTTATTAAACTGGAGAGAATGCAGAAGAGATTTACAAAGGTGTTGCTAGGACTCAAGGGACGGAGTTATAGGGAGAGATTGGACAGGCTAGGACTTTTTTCTTTGGACCGTGGGAGACTGAAGGATGACCTTAGAGAGGTGTATAAGATCATGAGAGGGATGGATAGGGTGAATGCATTCAGTCTTTTTCCCAGGATTGGGGAAATCGAGAACTAGAGGGCATAGGTTTAAGTTAAGAGGGGAAAGAATTAATGGGAACCTGAGGAACTTTTTTTACACAGAGGGTGGCATGCATGTGGAATGAGCTGCCGGAGGAAGTGGTTGAGGCAGGTACACTGAAAACATTTAAAAGGCATTTGGACAGATACATGGATAGGAAAGGTTTAGAGGGATATGGGCCAAATGCAGGCAAATGGGGTTAGCTTAGCTGGGCATTTTGGTCGGCCTGGACCAGTTGGGGCTGAAGGGCCTATCTCCATGCCATAGATTCTATGATTCTAAATGTTTCAACTGTCCCCATTTATGTGCATTAATATCCATCACCAGTTTAACAATGTAATTGACAGATCCCCCTTCTTTTAAATTAAAGCTTTTGCAAATTGAAGAAAAGGAAACAAAATCCTGTATTTTCCATCTGTGTTTCACATTATAACCAATCAAAAACAGATCCCACATTTTTTCCCTAAGTGAACAAAAATAATCTCTTCTTTACCCGATATAACTAATTACAAAGCAAGAAAAATATTGGCTTTCCATATCATTATAATAAAAGGCATCCCTCTTCCAGCAGATCTAATCACTTCTTGGAGCAAGCACCTCTTTTTCTACAACAGTCTGACCATTGGTGACTTTTATTTTAGAAATTCTCTTCTTTCCAACATTTCCTTTATGCTAGCAAGGTCAATTCTTCACCTTTTCTCAGTGATACCCTTTGACGAATTAACAACGTCCCAAAGAGACTGGTTACCAATTTAGCATTCTATGGGCAAGCCTTTCTCAGATTATTCCTCGTCTTGCATGACTGTCAGTATATTAGACAAATAAACCCCCATATCTATTGCTTTTACTAATTCCAATGTTTCAGCCGATAAGGTGATTTTCACTACCCTTTATATTTTCTTAATTTCCCAAGCCAATCGGGAACATTTATTTTTCTTTCCCATCAAGAATATGATAGACCCTGCTGCGCTGGAAGACTGGCATGCGAAGCATCGCTAAAAATGACTAACCCCATATCTTCAGGTTCACTAAAGGAAACTTGAACGTTCATTTTTCTAAATTGAATTTCTTTAATGTTTTATTTGAGTTCCAATACATCATAACTCACATCAGGTCTAGTCTGAGTGCATAACATTTCTCCAATCAAACTTCCTAGCTGTTTTGTTTTCTTCCTGGGAAGAACTGGCACAATATATTGGGATGCGATTAATATTTTCTAAATAGACTTTTGATTCAAGGTCACTCCTGACTTGTTCTGCTTAATGTCTAACCCTATGTATTTAAAGGCCACAAAAGCCTGACTTTGGACCTTGAATTCTTTCCATCACCCATTGCTCAAATTCTACCGAGCTTCCTAACAGAAAATCATCAATATGCATGATAAAGATGTCTGCGAGTTTCTCCTCGTGATACCACTAGCACAATGCTGGATCTGCCTTTTGCTGAAGACAACCCATTTTCATCAGGATGAACCTCACTGAGAAATACCATACTTTTGATGCATCACTCAACCCATATATACGTTTGTTCAATATTCAATCTTCCCTTCTATACCACCAGCTTCTTTAGATGGTTTAAAAACACTTCCCTTTGAAATTTCTCACCATGAAAATACACAGCTTTCATATGAATTGATTTATACACTCAGGAGTATATTGCTAAAAGAGCTTAAGAAAATCTTCAAGCTCACTTTTCCTGCAGTAGGGGAGTTCATCCTGACATCTTGATTACCAAATCTTCTTCAAAACCCCGAGCTAGTGGCTTTAGCCTTCTAAGTGCCATTAAGAAGCATCTTTTCTGTGTATATCCATCTTTCTGATAAGACTGGCCATTCCCTGTCTGGTATTTTAGTGCATACACCAAATTCCTTCTGACTCTCTTTGTTTGGCATCCTTTATCAACTTGTCTTCCAATTTGTTTGCAGCTATTAGAACTTCTCAATTAGAAGGGCTTTTACTACTTGTAGTATTTCTAACTTGTTCCATGGTCCTTGTTCTTGTCAAACTATGACCTCCACTCACTCTCCTCTCACTTTCTGGACTACTGTGACACAAACTCTCCCGCATGCAGAGTCCCTTTTGCAAGTCCATGATCTTCTTCGAGGGACATGGCCACTTTCTGGTCTACTTTCAGAAGACGTACTACATTTTCTGATCTTCCATATCTTAACCTCATTTTGTCAATCCATTGGTTTTACCTCCTCTCCTTCATCCTGCACATTCAGCCAATGTTTGTGTTTTGCAGTGGCTTTTCCTGCTCTCCCCATAATAGTGGCATTCCTCCACATACTGGCCTTGACTGGAATATGTTTTTTCTCATTCCTACTTTCAGATGAATAGCCTTATCCAATGCTTCAAGGTTAATTTGCCCATATTCAGTCATCCCTCTATCTGCCATAATCCGTTCCTTGTAACCATCTAACATTCATGTTTTCTATGTCCTATTCAGAATCTATGCCAATTAGTCTCGAGGAATGTACCCCAACAGTTTGATTACCATGTTTGTTTGCATCATTACCCTTAACGTTATCAGGCCCTTTCCATTCTTTCAGCCTTCTCTTTTGTAATATACCATGTCTCTTGATTAAACTGTATTCCCAATGGCCTTATGTAGTGCCATAAGGCTTGCTGAATTTTCTCCTAAGCCTCAGCTTTAATGAAAGTTTTCCTGTTTGCATGCAAGGCATTCACATGGCAGAAAAAGCACAACTAATGGCAGTTCCTTCAAGAGCAGTGGGAGCCTCCGATAGCACCGAAGGCAACTTTGCATTCCTTCCATATGCCAACTAGTATGGACTGTACCACCCAAACATTTGCAAGAATCTTTTGCGTGTACTGCCCTTGCCAGTGCCATTTGCAACTCGCACTCTGGTTGTTCGGCTAGTATTTTATGCAATATGTAATCAATTATTTCATTCTCTCACTTAAACCATTGCTGAATGGGCTCGAGGCCACAGTATGCAAAGCTATGATATTCAAACTTTCATACTTGTCCCAAAACTCATCATTTGCAAACTCTCCTCCATTATCTGTCAGGAATTTTGTTGGGTGTTCCTAATCCAGTGCCTACCCATTTCTTCATGACCTTGTTGACAAGAGTCTATTTGCCCTTACCATGTATTACTGTAGATAGTTAATCCGATGTAATTCAGCCTATGAAGTGTGGCAAAGAAAATCCCCGATCCTAGTCCCATACTTTTAAATCCATTCACAGTGGCAGACTCACAACAGAACATGGAGGTGGCATTCGATATTTAACACAAATATCACACTGAACTGTAACTTGCTCAACGTGTTCTCAATCAACCACTCCAGCATCTGATCTCACAGCTTTGAATTTATATGACACCAAATGTGCAAATTATCTATGCAACTTCCAGATAATCTTTTTCTTGTCCACCAAATGTCTCTCCTCAGAAATTAACAACACTGCTTAAACTCTTCAAGAAATATTTGGCTTCCTCAGTGGCAGATAACTGTAGTTCCACAGTTTTCCCAAACACAATGGCTTTGTCATTTATCATGCATAGCTTCATCTATGCTTTTTCATTGAAGATCTGATTTGATTTATTGTTGTCACATGTATTAGTATACAGTGAAAAGTATTGTTTCTTACGTGCTATACGGATAAAGCATACCATTCATAGAGAAGGAAAGGAGAGGTTGCAGAATGCAGTGTTGCAGTCATAGCTAGGGTGTGGAGAAAGATCAACTTAATGCGAGGTAGATCCATTCAAAAGTCTGATGGCAGCAGGGAAGAAGCTGTTCTTGAGTTGGTTGGTAGGTGACCTCAGACTTTTATATCTTTTTCTCAATGGAAGGCAGCGGAAGAGAGTATGTCCGGGGTGCATGGGATCCTTGATTATGCTGGCTGCTTTTCTGGGGCAGCGGGAAGTGTAGACAGAGTCAACAGATGGGAGGCTGGTTTGAGTGATGGACTGGGCTTCATTCATGACCCTTTGTAGTTCCTTGCAATCTTGGACAGAGCAGGAGCCATACTAAGCTGTGGTACAACCAGAAAGAATGCTTTCTATGGTGCATCTGTAGAATTTGGAGAGAGTCGTAGCGGACATGCTCAATTTCCTTAGTCTCCTGAGAAAGTAGAGGCGTTGGTGGGCTTTCTTACTATAGTGTCGGCATGGCGGGACCAGGACAGGTTGTTAATGATCTGGTCACCTAAAAACTTGAAGCTTTTGACCATTTCCACTTTCTCCCCATTGATACACAGGGGCATGCCCTCCACTACGCTTCCTGAAGTCGATGACCATCTCCTTCATTTTGTTGACATTGAGGGAGAGATTGTCTTCGCACCAATTCACTAGATTCTCTATCTCTTTCCTGTACTCTGTCTCGTCATTGTTTGAGATCATTGTTTGACAACAGTGGTGTCATCAGCAAACTTGAAAATAGAGTTGGTGGGGAATTTGCCATACAGTCAAAGGTGTGTAAGGAGTATAGTAAGGGGCTGAAGACACAGCCTTGCAGAGCACCGGTGTTGAGGGTGATCGTGGAGGAGGTGTTTTGGAACACTGCGTCCAGTTCTGGTCGCCGCACTACCAGAAGGACGTGAAGGCATTAGAGAGAGAGTGCAGAGAAGGTTTACCAGGATGTTGCCTGGTATGGAGGGTCTTAGCTATGAGGAGAGATTGGGTAAACTGGGGTTGTTCTCCCTGGAAAGACGGAGAATGAGGGGAGATCTAATAAAGGTGTACAAGATTATGAAGGGGATAGATAGGGTGAACGGTGGGAAGCTTTTTCCCAGATCAGAAGTGACGATCACGAGGGGTCACGGGCTCAAGGTGAGAGGGGCGAAGTATAACTCAGATATTAGAGGGATTTTTTTACACAGAGGGTGGTGGGGGCCTGGAATGCGCTGCCAAGTAGGGTGGTGGAGGCAGGCACGCTGACATCGTTTAAGACTTACCTGGATAGTCACATGAGCAGCCTGGGAATGGAGGGATACAAACGATTGGTCTAGTTGGACCAAGGAGCGGCACAGGCTTGGAGGGCCGAAGGGCCTGTTTCCTATGCTGTACTGTTCTTTGTTATCGCCTATCCTTACTGACTGCGGTCTGTGGGTCAGGAAGTCTAGGATCCAGCTGCAGAGGGAGGAGCCGAGCCCCAGCCCACAAAGTTTGGAGATGAGTCTCATAGGAATAATGGTGTTAAAGGCTGAGCTGTAATCTATGAATAGGAGTCTGACATTCGTGTCTTTGTTATCTAAGTATTTCAGGGTTGAGTGTACGGCCAGGGAGACGGCATCTGTTATGGACCTGTTGCGGCGATAGGTGAACTATAGTAGATCCAAGCAGTTTGATAGGTAGGAATTGATTCGTGCCATGACTAAGCTTTCGAAACACTTCATAATGATGAATGTCAGAGCCACCGGACGATAGTCATTAAGGCACGCTGCCTGGCTTTTCTTTGGTACCAGGATGATGGTCATCTTCTTGAAGCAAGTAGGGGCTTCAGATTGGTATAAAGAAAGGTTGACGATGTCTGCGAATACCCCCGCCAACTGGGGGTACTCGCAGACCTGCATCTGCGCAGGATCTGAGTGCTCGTCCAGGTATCCCATCCGGGCCAGTTGCTTTCCGTGGGTTGACTTTTGAGAAGGCTGCTCTGATGTTGACCTCGGTGACCTTGGAATCAGATTCGTCCAAGGCTTCCGGGATGGAGGGCGTGCTCTCGCTGACCTCTTGCTCAAAACAGGTGTGGAATGTGTAGAGCTCATCAAGGAGGGATTCATTGGAGCAGATGGTTTTACCTGACTTCATCTTGTCGCCTGTTATGTCTTGCAGACCTTACCACGGTCTGCGGGAGTACGTGTGGCTAGCCTGGGATTCTCGCTTGGTCCAGTACTGTCTTTTGACATCTTTGATGGATCTCCATAGATCATATCTGGCTTTCATGTATAGGTTAGGGTCGCCTGACTTGAACGCCTCAAACCTGCATTTCAGCAAGCAGTGGATATCCCTGTTCATCCATGGTTTCCCATTGGGAAACACATGGATTTGCTTCTTTGGCACACAATCTTCTACACACTTACTAATGAAGTACTCGTTCAGGCTGGTCAGAGTATTTAAATACTGGCCAAGATCTCGCAACAGAGATCTCTCACACAGAGACCACATTAATACTGATGAAGACACTGATCCCAGCTGTCCCCAAACCTAAAGCAGGTAGAGCTTCCATCTTCCTTAACCTTCCGCCAATCTGCCTCATCAAGAAACTCCAGGTAGCAATTAAGCCAGTCCAACCCACACACTGTGGAAGTGCAATTGCTACCCAAGAGTGCACAATTGAACAAATCAGTTGCCAAAACACTCACCACCGGATTCAGTGACCAACACAATTTCTTCATGGCACTCACTGTCATGCTTCACTTGCAATTTCAAAAACACAATTCTTTTGTTGCAGACAATTCATTGTGTAATATTCAGAATCACACAGATAACACCAATTTACCATGTCACGTTCATTTCTCGGATTCAAGTGCCTTTGTCACTGTCCCAGACCCTCTTTTTATCTCAACTCTCAAACTGGCTAAAAGTGCAACCATCTTCAAATCACGTATCAGCGACCCCATCGTTGTATTGAAATTGGTGTCTAATATTTTGGCAATCTCAAAATTTAGTGGCCATAGAATCCTCCATCTTTTCCTTCACTGCAGAGTTGCCTGCATTTGCTAGGAAAGTAACTGCAAATGACAGTTTTGCCAGGAACATTTTTTTTAGTGGCAGCCATTTGATCTAGAGAGCGTCTTTCCCATAAAATGGAACACCCATCAAAGAACAAAGAACAAAAGAACAAAGAAAATTATAGCACAAGAACAGGCCCTTCGGCCCTCCAAGCCTGCATCGACCATGCTGCCTGACTGAACTAAAACCCCCTACCCTTCCGGGGACCATATCCCTCTATTCCCATTTATGTGTCAAGACGCCCCTTAAAAGTCACTATCGTTTCTGCTTCCACTCCTTCCCCCGGCAGTGAGTTCCAGGCACCCACCACCCTCTGTGTAAAAAACTTGCCTCGTACATCGCCTTTAAACCTTGCCCCTCGCACCTTAAACCTATGCCCCTAGTAATCGACTCTTCCACCCTGGGAAAAAGCTTCTGACTATCCACTCTGTCCATGCCCCTCATAATCTTGTAGACTCCTATCAGGTCGCCCCTCAACCTCCGTCATTCCAGTGAGAACAAACCAAGTTTCTCCAACCTCTCCTCATAGCTAATGCCCTCCATACCAGGCAACATCCTGGTAAATCTTTTCTGTACCCTCTCCAAGGCCTCCACATCCTTCTGGTAGTGTGGCAACCAGAATTGAACACTATATTCCAAGTGCGGCCTAACTAAGGTTCTATAAAGCTGTAACATGACTTGCCAATTTTTAAACTCAATGCCCAGTCTGATGAAGACAAGCATGCCGTATGCCTTCTTGACTACCTTCTCCACCTGCTTGCCACTTTCAGTGACCTGTGTACTGTACACCAAGATCCCTCTACCTATCAATACATTTACTGTATATTTCCTATCTGCATTAGATCTTCCAAAATGCATTACCTCACATTTGTCCGGACTCCATCTGCCATCTCTCTGGCCCAGTCTCCAACTGATCTACATCCTGCTGTATCCTCTGATGGTCCTCATCGCTATCCGCAAATCCACCAACCTTTGTGTCATCCGCAAACTTACGAATCAAACCAGTTACATTTTCCTCTAAAAGATTGAGTTTGTGTCTTTATATGCTCTGTTTGTGAACAGAATCCCCACTCACCTGAAGAAGGGGCTTGCAGCTCCGAAAGCTTGTGTGGCTTTTGCTACCAAATAAACCTGTTGGACTTTAACCTGGTGTTGTTAAACTTCTTACTGTGACCTCCCCTGCAGCCAGTGAGGATATAAAGATTTCTCTCAAAGCCCAGCAATTTCCTCCCTTGCCTGGGTGGTGGGGGCCTGGAATGCGCTGCCAGGCAAGGTGGTGGAGGCGGACACACTGGGAACGTTTAAGACTTATCTAGACAGCCATATGAACGGAGTGGGAATGGAGGGATACAAAAGAATAGTCTAGTTTGGACCAGGGAGCGACGCGGGCTTGGAGGGCCGAAGGGCCTGTTCCTGTGCTGTATTGTTCTTTGTTCTTGTTCTCAGCATTCTGGGTATATCCCATCAGGCCTGGGGCCTTGTCTACCTTAACGTTTCTCAAGACCCCCAATACTTCCTCCTTTTTGATCTCAACATGACTCAAACTATCTACACACCCTTCCCTAGACTCACCATCTACCAAGTCCTTCTCTTTGGTGAATACTGACACAAAGTACTCATTTAATATCTCGCCCATTTCCTCTGGCTCCACACATAGATTCCCTCCCCTGTCCTTGAGTGGCCAACCCTCTCCCTGACTACCCTCTTGCTCTTTATATATAGAAACATAGAAAAACTGCAGCACAAAACAGGCCCTTTGGCCCACAAGTTGTGCCGAACACATCCCTACCTTCTAGACCTACCTATAACCCTCCATCCTATTAAGCTTTTAATATGTATAAAAAGCCTTGGGATTTTCCTTAATCCTGCTGGCCAATGATTTTTTGTGACCCTTTTTAGCCCTCCTTACTCCTTGCTTACGTTTCTTTCTACTTTCCTTGTATTCCACACTTGCTTTGTGTGTTCCCAGCCTCCTAACCTTGACAAATGCTTCCTTTTTCTCTTTGACTAGGCTCACAATATCCCTCGTCATCCAAGGTTCCCAAAACTTGTCATACTTATCCTTCATCCTTACAGGAATGTGCCGGTCCCGAATCCCTATCAATTTGCACTTGAAAGCGTCCGATATGCCAGATGTGGATTTGTCCTCAAATATCTGCTCCCAATCTACATTCTTCAGTTCCTGCCTAATGTTGTTGTAATTAGCCTTCACCCTCCCCTATTGAAACGTCGACCACCTGGCCGGATTAATTCCCCAATACCAGGTCCAGTATGGCCCCTTTCCTAGTTGGACTACCTACATACTGTTTCAAGAAGTCTTCCTGAATGCTTCTTACAAACTCTGCCCCATCCACGCCCCTAACACTAAGTGAGTCCCAGTCAATATAGGGGAAGTTTAAATCTCCCACCACAACAACCCTGTTACTTTTACACCTTGCCAAAATCTGCTTACATATCTGTTCCTCTATCTCCCGCTGGCAGTTGGGTGGCCTAAAGTAAGCCCCCAACATTGTGACTACACCTTCCCTATTCCTGAGCTCTACCCATATTGCCTCGTTGTTTGAGCCCTCCGAGGTGTCCTCCCGCAGTACAGCTGTGATATTCTCCTTAACCAGCAATGCAACTCCCCCACCCCTTTAACATCCCCCTCTATCCCATCTGAAAAATCTGTATCCTGGAACGTTAAGCTGCCAATCCTGTCCTTCCCTTAACCAAGTTTCTGTATTAGCAACAACATCATAGTTCCAAGTACTAATCCAAGCTCTAAGTTCATCTGCCTTACCTGTTACACTTCTCGCATTGAAACAAATGCACTTCAGTCCACCAGATCCTCTTTGATTAGCAACCACACCCTACCTGCTCTTTCTCTGAGTCTTAATGACCCTTCTCTCTGGTTCCCCTTCAGTTAATTCGCCTTTGCTTTGGTTCCCACCCCGCTGCCAAACTAGTTTAAATCCTCCCGTGTGACACTAGCAAATCTCCTGGCCAGAATATCTATGTTCTTCCAGTTTAGATGCAACCCATGCTTCTTGTATAGGTCCCACCTGCCCCGGAAGAGATCCCAATGGTCCAGGTATCTGAAACCCTCCCTCCTACACCAGCTGTTTAGCCACGTGTTGAGCTGTGTATCTTCCTATTTCTAGCCTCACTGGCAATTGACACAGGGAGTAATCCTGATATTACAACCCTAGAGGTCCTTCTTTTTAATTTTCTACCTAACTCCCTAAACTGCTGCTGCAGGACCTCATCACTCTTCCTGCCTATGTCGTTAGTACCAATATGTACCACAACCTCGGGCTGGTCACCCTCTCCCTTCAGAATGCTTTCTGCCCGTTCAGAGACATCCTGGACCCTGGCACCAGGGAGGCAACATACCATCCTGGAGTCTCTTTCACATCCACAGAAGCACCTATCTACACCCCTAACTATAGAGTCTCCTATAACTATTGCTCTAGTGCTCTTTGTCCGTCCCTGTTTAACAACAGAGCCAGCCATGGTGCCGCTGCTCTGGCTGCGGCTGCTGTTATCCCCTGATAATTCATACCCCTCAACGGTATCCAAAACGGTATACTTGTTAGAGGGGGAAGACCACAGGGGATTCCTGTGCTGACTGCATGCTCCTTCACGCAGTCACCCATCTATCTGCCTGCACCTTGGGTGTGACCACGTCTCTAAAGCTCCTACCTATGACGCTTTCCGCCACCTTCATGCTCCTAAGTGCATCCAACTGCTGCTCCAACCTATCCATGCGATCTGTAAGGAGCTGTAATTGGGTGCACTTCCTGCAGATGTAGTTGTCCGAGACGCTGGAAGTGTCACAGATCTCCCACATCTCACAAGTGCAGCACTTAACCCCACTGACCGACATTTCTCGCACCAATTAAATTATTTAAGAAAATTTATAAAACTCTTACCTTCACTTTTACCTTCTCACAGTGACCTTTTTTTTTGGTTAGAGGAGGAGAGAGGGAGGGAAACACTAATGTTTCCCTCCCTCGTCAACACCAAAAGTCTATTTATATGAGAAATGTGTGCACAATCCAACAACTCGAATGCCAATACAGACACTAGGATTTTAAGATTAAACTTTTCAGTCTCTTACACCACTTATCAAAGTCCATAACGTAACATAATAACAATCCATTCCATGACTGATCATCTGTTTTCTTAAATCTATCAAAGATTGACCATGTCTCGTATACTTCCAACAACTCATCGTTTTATAAAAGCTTATCCAAAAAGCGTAATGGAAGGGTTAATCCTTCTTCAGTATCCAGATCATCCACATCCAGTTCCAAAAATGTTTTACTGCTAATTGTGATTTTTTTTCTGGCGATGATAAAATCAAAGCCATACCTTCTTCTGGGAAAATGAGGTAACTTGTGTCCACATTTTCACCTTATTTTTCCATTGCTGACTCTGAAAAAAACTAGAGAATTTACATTGTCCTTCTGCCAGCCTGTACCTAAGCTAGCCAAGAGTAGTATGCTTCCTTTCTCTCAGAGAATAGGGACAAGAAACTTCTTATTTAACAATACCAGAGCTTAATGTTTATCCTCTGCTACCATGTTAAATTCAATAGCCATACGATGAGCAAAAATGAGTTTGAAACCAAGCCTGTACCTCAAGACAGGTTTATTCTGAAGACTGAAGACTTCCCCACATCTCAGTTTTCCAGCTGTCCCCGCGTATACTAACAGAAAAAAAATCAATGAATTAAACAAAAGTCAACAAATGAGATGGGATGACAGCCTCTGATGAGGCACTGCAACTAAAACCAAAATGTCAAGGAAACTTAACTAACTAAACCAAAATATCATTTCCAGGGGTGAATCCTCCCCATACTACCTAGACTATTTTAGTACCTATCCCCATTTATATGTGTACCAATAGCCATCACCTGTTTAATAATGCAAGTGCCTTAAAAATGTAATTGCTATTTAACAAGTGGTTGCCACTCGACTTTAATAATGTAATTAATAAGACATTGGCATGCTTAAATGCTTCTGGAGCCAGGAAGTAAATTCTCAGAGTCTTGTCCTAAATTACCTATGGGTTTTATTTGTCACTTTCTGGAGAATGGATGACTCCAGGGGGTTGGAGTTTCAATGGTAAATCTAGGCATGCAACAGGCTGGATAGACCAGTTGGTATTTTTCTGCCCTTTTTCAACTTCTAATTTTCAAGCAAGGGGAAGTAATTCCTTTGATTTACTGAATGAGTACCATACAGTGGGAAAAAGGTATATTTTGATGCAAAACAGCATTTTCAGAGAAGTGAAGCCAGAACAGTAAACAGCTATAAAGCAACATTTCATTAAATTAAACTCAGTACTTGATTGAAAGTAGAATTTGGATTTGGTAAAGAATGAGCTGAAATGATGTCTAATCAGCAAGTTACCTGTGTTGCTCTAACACGGAGCACTGCAGTGTAGTCATGTGATGAGGCCGGTACAGATCTGAATGTTTGAGCACTCGGGTGAAACACCTAGGCAAGAATGAGAGGCGACGTTCAGTTTGCATCATTATATTCTAGTTATATCATAACTACTGAAAGTTCACAACTTTCTGTCTGTATTCTAAGCAAAGATTCTAATGGTGTTGATCTCAGGCAGGCAAATAGCTAAACCTATATTTTCACTAATGACAGAACAGAAGATTGAGAGACAAAGTAATACAGTCTGATAATCCAACTATATAAACTGACTGATGAATTGGACAGATTAAATTTAATACAGAGAAGAGTGAAGTGAAACATCTTGATAGGAAGAATGAGGAGAGCAATATAAACTAAATAGTACAATTTTAAAATTGGTGCAGGAACCTAAAAGACTGGGGTGCATGAGCACAAACCTTTGAAAGTGGCAGGACAAGTTGAGAATGTTGTTAATAAAGCACAGTAAGAAGTCTCACAACACCAGGTTAAATTCCAACAGGTTTATTTGGTAGAAAATACCATAAGCTTTCGGAGCGCTGCTCCTTCGTCAGATGGAGTGGAAATGTGCTCTCAAACAGTGCACAGAGACACAAAATCAAGTTACAGAACACAGATTAGAATGCGAATCCCTACAGCTAGCCAGGTCTTGAAGATACAGACAATGTGGGTGGAGGGAGCATTAAGCACAGGTTAAAGAAATGTGTATTGTCTCCAGACAGGACAGCCTGCAAGTCCAGGAGGCAAGCTGTGGGGGCTACTGATAATGTGACATAAATCCAACATCGCGGTTTAGGCCGTCCTCATGTGTGCGGAACTTGGCTATCAGTTTCTGCTCAGCGACTCTGTGCTGTCGTGTGTCGTGAAGGCCGCCTTGGAGAACGCTTACCTGAAGATCCGAGGCTGAATGCCCGTGACTGCTGAAGTGCTCCCCCACAGGAAGAGAACAGTCTAGGAAGGGGCCATCGTCATACTGAACAGAACGGATTACTGCAAAGAAGTGTACCGACAACTGAACAACGAGGAACACTACAGACAGTTACCCACAGATCCGACCAAAGAACACACCCGTCAACTCAACACTCTGATCAAAACCTTTGATCCGGACCTTTAAAGCACCCTCCGTGCTCTCATCCCACGTACTCCACGCGTTGGAGATCTCTACTGCCTCCCAAAGATACACAAGGCAAACACACCCGGCCGTCTCATCGTTCCAGGCAATGGGACCCTGTGCGAGAACCTCTCCGGCTACGTCGAGGGCATCTTGAAACCCATTGTACAAAGAACCCCCAGCTTTTGTCGTGACATTACGGACTTCCTACAGAAACTCAGCGCACATGGAGCAATTGAACCAGGAGCACTCCTCGTCACAATGGGTGTCTCGGCACTCTACACCAGCATCCCCCACGATGATGACATTGCTGCAACGGCCTCGGTACTCAATGCCGTCAACTGCCAGTTTCCAGATGCAATTTTACAACTCATCCGCTTCATTCTGGACCACAATGTCTTCACCTTCAACAACCAGTTCTTCATCCAGACACACGGAACAGCCATGGGGACCAAATTCGCACCTCAATATGCCAACATCTTCATGCACAGGTTCGAACAAGACTTCTTCACCGCACAGGACCTTCAACCGATGCTATACACTAGATACATCGATGATATTTTCTTCCTTTGGAGTCACGGTGAGCAATCACTGAAACAACTATATGATGACATCAGCAAGTTCCATCCCACCATCAGACTCACCATGGACTACTCTCCGGAATCGGTTGCATTCTTGGACACACGCATCTCCATTAAGGACGGTCACCTCAGCACCTCACTGTACCGCAAGCCCACGGATAACCTCATGATGCTCCACTTCTCCAGCTTCCACCCTAAACTCGTAAAAGAAGCCATCCCCTACGGACAAGCCCTCCGAATACACAGGATCTGCTCGGATGAGGAGGATCGCAACAGACACCTCCAGACGCTGAAAGATGCCCTCATAAGAACAGGATATGGCGCTCGACTCATCGATCAACAGTTCCGACGCGCCACAGCGAAAAACCGCACCGACCTCCGCAGAAGACAAACACGGGACACGGTGGACAGAGTACCCTTCGTCGTCCAGTACTTCCCCGGAGCGGAGAAGCTACGGCATCTCCTCCGGAGACTTCAACATGTCATTGATGAAGACGAACATCTCGCCAAGGCCATCCCCACACCCCCACTTCTTGCCTTCAAACAACCGCGCAACCTCAAACAGACCATTGTCCGCAGCAAACTACCCAGCCTTCAGGAGAACAGTGACCACGACACCACACAACCCTGCCACAGCAACCTCTGCAAGACGTGCCGGATCATCGCCACGGATGCCATCATCTCACATGAGAACATCATCTGCCAGGTACACGGTACCTACTCTTGCAACTCGGCCAACATTGTCTACCTGATACGCTGCAGGAAAGGATGTCCCGAGGCATGGTACATTGGGGAAACCATGCAGACGCTACGACAACGGATGAATGAACACTGCTCGACAATCACCAGGCAAGACTGTTCTCTTCCTGTGGGGGAGCATTCAGCCTCGGATCTTCAGGTAAGCGTTCTCCAAGGCGGCCTTCACGACACACGACAGCACAGAGTCGCTGAGCAGAAACTGATAGCCAAGTTCCGCACACATGAGGACAGCCTAAACCAGGATGTTGGATTTATGTCACATTATCAGTAACCCCCACAGCTTGCCTCCTGGACTTGCAGGCTGTCCTGTCTGGAGACAATACACATCTCTTTAACCTGTGCTTAATGCTCCCTCCACCCACATTGTCTGTATCTTTAAGACCTGGCTGGCTGTAGGGATTCGCATTCTAATCAGTATTCTGCAACTTGATTTTGTGTCTCTGTGCACTGTTTGAGAGCACATTTCCACTCCATCTGATGAAGGAGCAGTGCTCCAAAAGCTTATGGTATTTGCTACCAAATAAACCTGTTGGACTTTAACCTGGTGTTGTGAGACCTCTTACTGTGTTCACCCCAGTCCAATGCCGGCATCTCCACATCGTTAATAAAGCATACAGGAGGCTGTAATCCATAAAGACAGGCATAAAAAAGGAAGGCTGTTATGGTAAATCTTCATAACACTGGCTGGAGTTGCAATGTTCTGGCTAATTCCACACAGCAGAATTTAGAAATGGATTTCACAGTATTAGAGAGGATGCTTAAGAGATTTATCAGAATGATACCAGGTATGAAAGACCTTCATTATGCAGAGAAACCAGAGAAGTTGATTTATTCTTTTTAGAGCAGAGAAGATTAAAGGGAAATTTAATTCCCATCGACACAAGTGTCAGTAGCCATAAGACAAAGAAAATTACAGCACAGGAACAGGCCCTTTGGCCCTCCAAGCCTCCACCGACCATGCTGTCCGACTGAACCAAAACCCCCTACTCTTCCGGGAACCATATCCCTCTATTCCCATCCTATTCATGTATTTGTCCCAACGTCCCTTAAAAATCACTATCCTATCTGCTTCGACTACCTCCCCTGGCAGCGAGTTCCAGGTGCCCTCCGTGCAAAAAAGCTTGTCTCGTACATCTCTTTTAAACCTTGTCCCTCGCACCTTAAACCATCATACCCCTATGGGAATCATTCAATACTCCAATTTAAATCAGAGTCTTTGGATGGTTTCAACTCTCTTAGTAAAAAGGTTAAAGCAAATCTAACTCCTGAGTAACTATGGTACTGACCCCCCTCCCCACTACCCTTCAGCTCCAACAAACCCCAGCCCCAACTACTTTCCCGATCACATCCCCATCCTGCGATTAGCACCCTAACCATCTGAATACCCTCCTAGAAAATCACCAAGTTATACCAACCTGCCATAAAAATATGATATTAAAATCAGACAGATCATTCAGCTTTGACCTAGGTACCAAATTTGGACATGACAAAAGCTCACCTGACCCAGTAGACACTGCAAAGTCCTCCTCTGAGGAGTTGTACCCGAATTGGGTCAGGTGTTCGATAGACAAGTCAAGCAAGAGTCCATAGGACTCTTAAATCGGCCTCGCAGGTGGAGGATGCGGTCAAGAAGGCGTATGGCGTACTAGCCTTCATTAATCGAGGGATTGAGTTTAGGAGTCGGGAGATAATGCTGCAGCTTTATAGGACCCTGGTTAGACCCCACTTGGAGTACTGCGCGCAGTTCTGGTCACCTCATTACAGGAAAGATGTTGAAGCCATTGAAAGGGTGCAGAGGAGATTTACAAGGATGTTGCCTGGATTGGGGGGCATGCCTTATGAGGATAGGTTGAGGGAGCTTGGTCTCTTCTCCCTGGAGAGACGAAGGATGAGAGGTGACCTGATAGAGGTTTACAAGATGTTGAGGGGTCTGGATAGGGTGGACTCTCAGAGGCTATTTCCAAGGGCTGAAATGGTTGCTACGAGAGGACACAGGTTTAAGGTGCTGGGGGGTAGGTACAGGGGGGATGTCAGGGGTAAGTTTTTCACTCAGAGGGTGGTGGGTGAGTGGAATCGGCTGACGTCGGTGGTGGTGGAGGCAAACTCGTTGGGGTCTTTTAAGAGACTTCTGGATGAGTACATGGGATTTAATGGGATTGAGGGCTATAGATAGGCCGAGAGGTGGGGATGTGATCGGCGCAACTTGTGGGCCGAAGGGCCTGTTTGTGCTGTGACTTTCTATGTTCTATGTTCTAACACTTGAAATGTCATTCAGAATTATCCCTTTCAATCAAAGTCTCAGACTCCTCCATCACTACTCCATCAACAGAACAGGTTCAGCAGAGGTGAGGTGTTGGCACAGTGGTATATAGTAGGGACTGAGTAGTCTTGGGAGTCCTCAACATTGACTCCAGACCTCATGAAGTCTCATGACATCAAGTCAAACGCAGACAAGGAAACCTCCTGCTTTTCACCACTTACCATCTTCCTTCAGCTAATGAATCAATACTCTACCACGTGAAACACCTACTTGGAAAAACACTGAGGGTAGCAAGGGAACAGAATATACTGCGTGAAAGATTTGAATATATATCACTAAGAATAATTTGGTACCATCACTACTGTAGTTACTAAAATACCCACTGCTGCCAGACTGGCTCGGTGATTGGTGGTGAGAACACCACCATGGAGGGGAAAAAAATATTTCACCTCATCCCCATCAATCTATCTTTTGAAAGTGCACGATAACATTGGTAGGGGTTTTTGTGAAGTCTTGTCTTGGCACTGAGGCATACATGCTAAATGAGAACAGATATACCTAGGCATACCTAAAACTGAGGTGTCAACCTGGTGATGCTAACAAACAGGACTACTTGCCTGCCAAACAGCATAAACTGCAAGTGATAGACAGAGCTAAGTGATCCCACAACCAACGGATCAGATCCAAGCTCTGAAGTGCCGCCACATCCAGTCGTGAATGGTGGTGGACAATTAAACAACTCACTGGAGGAGAAGTTTCCACAAAAATCCCCATCCTCAATGATGGAGGCAGCACATCAGTGCAAAAGACAAGACTGAAGCATTCGCAACAATCTTCAGCCAGAAGGGCCAAGTGGATGATCAATTTCAGCCTCCTCCAGTGGTTCCCAGCATCTTGGATGCCAGTCTCCAGCCAATTCGATTCACTCCACATGATATGAAGAAACGGTTGGAGGCACTAGATATTGCAAAGGCAATGGGCCCTGATAACATTCTGGTAATAGTACTGAAGACTTGTGCTCCAGAACTTGTCGCTCCCCTAGCCAAGCTCCTCCAATACAGTTACAATACTGGCACCTACCGGATAATGTGGAAAATTGCCCAGGTATGTCCTGTACACAAAAGCAGGACAAATCCGGCCAATTACCTCCCAGCCTACTCTCAATCATCAGTAAAGTGATGGAAGGGGTCATCAACAGTGCTATCAAGCAGCAACTGCTCAGCAATAACCTGCTCAGTGACACCCAGTTTGGGTTTCGCCAGGGTCACTCAGCTCTTGACCTCATTATAGCCTTGGTTCAAACATGAACGAAAGAGCTGAATTCCAGAGATGAGATTCACAGCCCTTGACATCAAGGCCGCATTCGACCCCCATTGGGGTAGCACTGTGGCACACTGGTTAGCACTGATGCCTCACAGCACCAGGGACCCGGGTTCAATTCCAGCCTCGGGTCACTGTCTGTGTGGAGTTTGCACATCTTTGGAGTGTGGGAGGAAACCGGAGCACCTGGAGGAAACCCATGCAGACACGGGGAGAACGTGCAAACTCCACACAGTCACCTAAGGCCGGAATTGAACCCGGGTCCCTGGAGCTGTTAGGCAACAGAGCTAACCACTATGCCATCGTGCCACCCCAAAGGGTTAGATAGGGTAGATTCAGAATGTTCCTGATGGTGGGGGAGTCCAGAACAAGGAGTCATAATTTGAGGATAAGGGGTAAACCTTTTAGGACTGAGGTGAGGAGAAATTTCTTCACCCGGGGGGGGCAGGTGAATGTGTGAAATTCACTACCACAGAATGTAGTTGAGGCCAAAACGTTATCCGATTTCAAGAAGCAATTAGATATAGCTCTTGGGGCTAAAGGATGATGGGATATGGGGGAGGGAGGGATCAAGATATTGAATTTGATTATCAGCTATAATCATAATGAGTGGTGGAGCAAGCTCGAAGGGCCGAATGGCCTGCCCCTGCTTCTAGTTTCTATGTTTCTTCCCTCCAACACAAGGTCAAGAGTGCAAATATTCAATGACGATTGAAAAATATTCAATTTCATTCACAATTCTTCAAAGACTGAAGCAGTTTGTGTCTGCATGCAAGACCGGGACAACATTCAGGATAGGTTTAATAAGTGGCAAGGAACACTCGCACTATCAAAAGGTCAAGCAATGACCATCTCCAATAAGACAAAGTCTAATCTCTCCCCTCCCCCCACCCATCAAGCTTGCAACCCCAACTGCTCATCCCATGTCCCCACTGGGGTCACGACCCACAGTTTGATACATAAATACTGTAGCTGCAAGAATGATCAGAGGTTGGGCTTTCTGCAATGAGTGAATCAACACATCTGACTCTCCAAAACCTGCCCATCATTTGCAATGTACCAATCAGATTGATGAACAGTTGCCAGGATGAGTGCAGCTCAAACACCACTCAGGAAGCTTGACCATCCATTACAAATGAAACTTCTTGACCAGCACCTCACACTGTGGTTGCTGTGTGTGCAGTCTGAAAAATGAACTGCAACAACTTGTTAAGGCTGCTTAAGCAACACCCCACAAATGCACAACCTCTACTACACAGGACAAGGGCGGCATGTGCATGGGAATACAATCACCCCCATCCCACACACCATGCTGACTTAGAAATATTTTGCCGTTCTTTCATTAGCACTGGGTCAAAGAACTGGAACACTCTCCCTCACAGTGCTGTGGGAGTGCTTTACCACACTGACTAAAATGGCTCAAGAAGTTCTAGGATTCTAAGGTGGCTCTTTGCCACCTTCTCCAGCGCAATTAGGAATAAGTACCGCAGAAGGCAATGACAAACCACTGCTGTACTTTGCCAAACATATCCATGGACCAATCCAATGGAAGCTCACGGTTGCCAACACCGTCTTAGGGCATGGTACCTGAAAGAGGAGAAATAAATGCTGGTCCTGCCAGCAATATCCAGTCCAGGAAATGAATAAAAGGATTGGATACAAAGGCCTGAACAAATTCCAAAGCATAATACAGTGAGATTCTCTGTGTCAGGAACTCTGTTATTATGTCACACATAAATAATTATCACTCAGTCTGCTCCTGTAGAACTTTGAGCAACATTTAAAGTATTTTTAAAGTTTATTTATTAGTGTCACAAGTAGGCTAACATTAAGACCATAAGACCATAAGACATAGGAGCGGAAGTAAGGCCATTCGGCCCATCGAGTCCACTCCACCATTCAATCATGGTTGATTTCAACTCCATTTACCCGCTCTCTCCCCATAGCCCTTAATTCCTCGAGAAATCAAGAATTTATCAATTTCTGTCTTGAAGACGCTCAACGTCTCGGCCTCCACAGCCCTCTGTGGCAATGAATTCCACAGACCTACCACTCTCTGGCTGAAGAAATTTCTCCTCATCTCTGTTCTAAAGTGACTCCCTTTTATTCTAAGGCTGTGCCCCCGCGTCCTAGTCTCCCCTGCTAATGGAAACAACTTCCCTACGTCCATCCTATCTAAGCCGTTCATTATCTTGTAAGTTTCTATTAGATCTCCCCTCAACCTCCTAAACTCCAATGAATATAATCCCACGATCCTCAGACGTTCATCGTATGTCAGGCCTACCATTCCTGGGATCATCCGTGTGAATCTCCGCTGGACCCGCTCCAGTGCCAGTATGTCCTTCCTGAGGTGTGGGGCCCAAAATTGCTCACAGTACTCCAAATGGGGCCTAACCAGTGCTTTATAAAGCCTCAGAAGTACATCCCTGCTTTTGTATTCCAAGCCTCTTGAGATAAATGACAACATTACATTTGCTTTCTTCATTACGGACTCAACCTGCAAGTTTACCTTTAGAGAATCCTGGACTAGGACTCCCAATTCCCTTTGCACTTTAGCATTATGAATTTTGTCACCGTTTAGAAAATAGTCCATGCCTCTATTCTTTTTTCCAAAGTGCAAGACCTCGCACTTGCCCACGTTGAATTTCATCAGCCACTTCTTGGACCACTCTCCTAAACTGTCTAAATCTTTCTGCAGCCTCCCCACCTCCTCAATACTACCTGCCCCTCCACCTATCTTTGTATCATCGGCAAACTTGGCCAGAATGCCCCCAGTCCCGTCATCTAGATCGTTAATATATAAAGAGAACAGCTGTGGCCCCAACACTGAACCCTGCGGGACACCACTTGTCACCGGTTGCCATTTTGAGAAAGAACCTTTTATCCCAACTCTCTGCCTTCTGTCTGACAGCCAATCGTCAATCCATGTTAGTACCTTGCCTCGAATACCATGGGCCCTTATTTTACTCAGCAGTCTCCCATGAGGCACCTTGTCAAAGGCCTTTTGGAAGTCAAGATAGATAACATCCATTGGCTCTCCTTGGTCTAACCTATTTGTTATCTCTTCAAAGAACTCTAACAGGTTTGTCAGGCACGACCTCCCCTTACTAAATCCATGCTGACTTGTCCTAATCCGACCCTGCACTTCCAAGAATTTAGAAATCTCATCCTTAACGATGGATTCTAGAATTTTGCCAACAACTGAGGTTAGGCTAATTGGCCTATAATTTTCCATCTTTTTTCTTGTTCCCTTCTTGAACAGTGGGGTTACAACAGCGATTTTCCAATCCTCTGGGACTTTCCCTGACTCCAGTGACTTTTGAAAGATCATAACTAACGCCTCCACTATTTCTTCAGCTATCTCCTTTAGAACTCTAGGATGTAGCCCATCTGGGCCCGGAGATTTATCAATTTTCAGACCTTTTAGTTTCTCTAGCACTTTCTCCTTTGTGATGGCAACCACATTCAACTCTGCCCCCTGACTTTCCTGAATTGTTGGGATATTACTCATGTCTTCTACTGTGAAGACTGACGCAAAGTACTTATTAAGTTCCTCAGCTATTTCCTTGTCTCCCATCACTAGATTACCAGCGTCATTTTGGAGCGGCCCAATGTCTACTTTTGCCTCCCGTTTGTTTTTAATGTATTTAAAGAAACTTTTACTATCATTCCTAATGTTACTGGCTCGCCTACCTTCATATTTGATCCTCTCCTTCCTTATTTCTCTCTTTGTTATCCTCTGTTTGTTTTTATAGCCTTCCCAATCTTCTGACTTCCCACTACTCTTTGCCACATTATAGGCTCTCTCTTTTGCCTTGATGCATTCCCTGACTTCCTTTGTCAGCCATGGCTGCCTAATCCCCCCTCTGATAACCTTTCTTTTGTTTGGGATGAACCTCTGCACTGTGTCCTCAATTACTCCCAGAAACTCCTGCTATTGCTGTTCTACTGTCTTTCCCACTAGGCTCTGCTTCCAGTCGATTTTTGTCAGTTCCTCCCTCATGCGCCTGTAATTACCTTTATTTAACTGTAGAACCTTCACATCTGATTCTGCCTTCCTTCTTTCAAATTGCAGACTGAATTCTACCATATTATGATCACTGCTTCCTAAGTGTTCCCTTACTTTAAGATCTTTTATCACGTCTGGCTCATTACATAACACTAAGTCCAGAATAGCCTGTTCCCTCGTGGGCTCCATCACAAGCTGTTCCAAAAAGCCATCCTGTAAACATTCAATGAATTCCCTTTCTTTGGGTCCACTGGCAACATTATTTACCCAGTCCACCTGCATATTGAAATCCCCCATGATCACTGTGACCTTGCCTTTCTGACATGCCCTTCCTATTTCGTGGTGCATTTTGTGCCCCTGGTCCTGACCACTGTCAGGAGGCCTGTACATAACTCCCATTATGGTTTTTTTGCCTTTGTCGTTCCTCAACTCTACCCACACAGACTCCACATCGTCTGACCCTATGTCGTTTAGTGCTATTGATTTAATTTCATTTCTAATTAACAAGGCAACCCAATTAACACTGCAATGAAGTTACTGTGAAAATCTCCTAGTTGCCACACTTTGGCGCCTGTTCGGGTACACTGAGGGAGAATTTTAGCATAGCCAATACTATACGGGCAATTCAACCAAAACACCTGTGATTGGCCAGTAAGTTAGAACCATATCATCTGTACATTGCACAAACAGGCCATTTAGCCCACTGAGTCTCCACCGACCCTCCAAAAGAACATCTCACCCTCCCCTCCATCCTATCCCGTAAACCCATGCATTTATCATGGCTAATCCACCTAATTTACCCATCTTGGGACACTAAGGTGCAATTTAGCATGGCCAATCCACCCAACCTGCACAGCTTTGGAGTGTAGAAGGAAACCCACGCACCTGGAGGAAATCCACGCAGACACTGGGAGAGCGTGCAAGCTCCACTCGGACAGTCATCCAAGGTCAGAATCGAACCCGCATCCCTCGTGCTGTGAGGCAGCAGTGCTAACCACTGTGCCACCATACCTTTCGTTGATAGAACAATGGAGCACACCCAGATCTAGGCTAGTGGATCTAAGAAATTATCACAAAATTTACTCAGACTCTGGATTTACTAGCTGCGATGTGGAGATGCTGGCGTTGGACTGGGGTAAGCACAGTAAGAAGTCTCACAACACCAGGTTAAAGTCCAACAGGTTTATTTGGTAGCACAAGCCATAAGCTTTCGGAGCACTGCTCCTTCGTCAGATGACTACTGGCCAGATGAGGCATTTATTGAACATTTTGCATCTGTCTTCACCAAGGAAAATTATGCTATCCAGGTCATGGTGAAAAAAGTGGTAATAAATACACAAGGAGGATTTAAATTTGGCAACAAGGAGGAATTAGATAGACTGTCTGTAGTTAAAGTGATAAACACCAAGACCAAATGAGATGCATCTAAGGATGCTGAGGGAAGTGAGAGTGGAAGTTGCAGAGGCATTGCCCAAAAGTTACCAGTTGTCCTTAACAGGGTGCAGAGGCCAGTCAGTTTAGCTTTGGTGGTAGGGAGACTTCTTTAAAATAATTCATTTATAAAATAATAATTTAAAATAAAATAATTAAAACAATAATTCAGTACAAAATTGTCACTTGAATTGTCACTTGGACAAATTTGGGTTAATTAAGGAAAACCAGCATAAATTTGTTTGGGAAAATCATCTTTAACTAACTTGCTGGAGTTTTTTGAAGAGGTAACAGAGAGGGTTGAAGAGGACGTTGGTGTACATAGACTAGGCACTCTACAAGCAAGAGTACAGCTTATGAAAGCAATGAAAAGAGCAACACAAAAGGAATTATTTTAAATGCAGTGATGTGTTCTAATTTGGACACTGTCAAATAGCAGGTATAACTTAATAGGTCGCCCTCTTCTACTAAAAACACTATGAAATTCTCAACCAATACATAGATAGAGAAGCTTAAAATTTATAAGGACAGTGTATTCTATTATGAATGCAATAAACCACTCAGCTCTGCAATAAAGATCAAGTTTGTCACAGAACAGCACAGCACAATCTAAATCAGTATTCTGAGAATGAGAAGCCATCCCAACAAGCACAACTAACGTTAATAACCTACAGGATACCGCTACCCTTGAGTAATAAAAGTATCAGCCTTCTCAGTCCATCTTGGTTTATATCAGTAACAAATCACCTTGAAAAGAATTTAGAACATGGAGTGCCGTCTTGCACCATCTCGATAATCAAGATGTTGCATTCAGAGCAAAAAATGGATACGGTGTAAATCACGAGGAGTGCCTCAAATTCCCTCTTGACGCAACGAAAACTGGAACAAATTCACAATCTCTTAATACATCTTAAATCATTAAAAAACCGACAATGAATAACCAGAGATCACCAAACAATCAATCCCTAAAAACGTTAGCAATGATGTACAATAACTGCAAGCAGATGCAATATAATTCAAAATTACGAATTACACCATGTTAATACCATCTGAACTGTCTTGTTAGTTTTTTCAATGCTGGAAAGGGGAAACTCAGGACACGTTATTAAGTAGGTGTCTGTAATGTCCACTGAACGGCCGGTTCATAATGCAGAGCGACACCAACTGCGGGGGTTTAATTCTGTATCAGCTGAGGTTATTCATGAAGGCCCCGCCTTCTCAATCTTGACCCTCACCAGAGATGTGGTGATCCTCAGGTTAAATCACCACCAGTCAGCTCTCCCCCTCAAAGGGGAAAGAAGCCTATGGCCATCTGGGATTATGGCAACTTTACCTTTACGCGACAGGAGCTTTATATCTTTTGAAAGCAGTAACAATCTACAGGATACTCAAGCATGGTAACAATTGCAATGCAAATGCAACATTAAGTATACACTGGTTCTGGTGAAACCAAAAATACCTGTCTTCTTGAATAGGCCATCAGCTTTTGAACTGTTTCGATACTGAAGTTCAGTTTTTATCAAATAGACATTTGTAAATAAGGCAAGACTAAGTCCAGCAAAAAGTTACACCAATCAGTTTGGCTATCCAGCTCTCAATCCAGGAAATGAGAAACACATCAAATATATTGTTTGAACAAAAGAAGCCCAGAGTTGTAGCTTAATGTTCTGACACTGAAGTAGGCTTTTATTTCAATCAACAAAATTTATATTAAGATAGGGCTTAGTAGATGTATTCAAGAGGCGGCTGGATATAGCACTTGGGGCGAATGGGATCAAAGGTTATGAGGAGAAAGCAGGATTAGACTATTGAGTTTGATGATCAGCCATAATCTTAATAAATGGCAGAGCAGGTTCGAAGGGTCAAATGGCCTCCTTCTGCTCCTATCTTCCCTGTTTCTATGTTTCCAGATCTCACCAGTGGCAAAAGTTTCACGCCAAAAGACAAAACCTCAAATCCAATTTGTTGAGTTCATAAAAGAAATATCAGTATTTTGCTTCAGGAATGCTGACTTTAAATTGAAAAGGGGAATAAAAACATTGCAAAAAAGTGATCAAATTTCCCTTTGGAGAATGCAATCAAAAATACTGTCTTAAAATGACTTCTAGAACTAAATCACAATGAACTTTGGCAAACTTGTTCCAGAATGATTGGCGTTTTTCACTCAATCCACTGGAATAAACATTCACAAAAGCAGAAGCAAAGCAAATTTGGTGGCACGGTGGCACAGTGGTTAGTGCTGCTGCCTCACAGCACCAGGGGCCGGGTTCAATTCCAGCCTCCAGTCACTGTCTGTGCGGAGTCTGCACATTCTCCCGTGTCTGCGTAGGTTTCCTCCCACAGTCCAAAGATGCGCAGGTTAGGTTGATTGGCAATGCTAAATTGACCTTAATGTCAGGGGGATTAGCAGGGTAAATATGTGGGGTTGTGGGAATAGGGTCTGAGTGGGATTGTGGTCAGTGCAGAATCGATGGGCCGAATGGCCTCCTTCGACACTGTAGGGATTCTATGATTCAAATGCTCCCTAAATATTCTCTAGTCTTGGCTTTCCAAATAACTCAAGTGGGTTAGTCAGGAAAAGATTGAGACTTCGGGAGACAGAGGTTAAAACAGTGAGACTTTGGGAGAAACAGGTCAAAACAGTGAGACGTTGGAGGAGAGAGGTTAAAACAAAGAACAGAACAGCACAGGAACAGGCCCTTTGGCCCACCAAGGCTGCACAGGTCACATTGTCCTATCTAGATTTCAGTATGGCATTTGACAAAGTCCCACATGGCAGGTTGGTTAAGAAGGTTAAGGCTCATGGGATACAAGGAGAAGTGGCTAGATGGGTGGAGAACTGGCTTGGCCATAAGAGACAGAGGGTAGTGGTCAAAGGGTCTTTTTCCGGATGGAGGTCTGTGACCAGTGGTGTTCCGCAGGGCTCTGTACTGGGACCTCTGCTATTTGTGATATATATAAATGATTTGGAAGAAGGTGTAACTGGTGTAATCAGCAAGTTTGCGGATGACACGAAGATGGCTGGAATTGCAGATAGCGAAGAGCATTGTCGGGCAATACAGCAGGATATAGATAGGCTGGAAAATTGGGCGGAGAGGTGGCAGATGGAGTTTAATCCGGATAAATGCGAAGTGATGCATTTTGGAAGAAATAATGTAGGGAGGAGTTATACAATAAATGGCAGAGTCATCAGGAGTATAGAAACACAGAGGGACCTAGGTGTGCAAGTCCACAAATCCTTGAAGGTGGCAACACAGGTGGAGAAGGTGGTGAAGAAGGCATATGGTATGCTTGCCTTTATAGGACGGGGTATAGAGTATAAAAGCTGGAGTCTGATGTTGCAGCTGTATAGAACGCTGGTTAGGCCACATTTGGAGTACTGCGTCCAGTTCTGGTCGCCGCACTACCAGAAGGACGTGGAGGCATTGGAGAGAGTGCAGAGAAGGTTTACCAGGATGTTGCCTGGTATGGAGGGTCTTAGCTATGAGGAGAGATTGGGTAGACTGGGGTTGTTCTCCTTGGAAAGATGGAGAATGAGGGGAGATCTAATAGAGGTATACAAGATTATGAAGGGTATAGATAGGGTGAACAGTGGGAAGCTTTTTCCCAGGTCGGAGGTGACGATCACGAGGGGTCACGGGCTCAAGCTGAGAGGGACAAAGTATAACTCAGACATCAGAGGGACGTTTTTTACACAGAGGGTGGTGGGGGCCTGGAATGCGCTGCCAAGTAAGGTGGTGGAGGCAGGCACGCTGACATCGTGTAAGACTTACCTGGGTAGTCACATGAGCAGCATGGGAATGGAGGGATACAAACGATTGGTCTAGTTGGACCAAGGAGCGGCACAGGCTTGGAGGGCTAAAGGGCCTGTTTCCTGTGCTGTACGGTTCTTTGTTCTTTGTTAGACCAACCACCTGTATCCCTCTATTCCCCACCTGTTCATGTGTCTATCCAGATAAGTCTTAAATGTCACTAACATGTCTGCCTCAACCACCTCACTTGGCAGTACATTCCAGGCCACCACCACCCTCTGTGTAAAAAACGTCCCCTGCACATCTCAACTGAACCTTTCCCCCCTTACCCTGAACTTGTGCCCCCTTATAATTGTCATTTCTGCCCTGGGAAAAAGCTTCCAACTGTTCACCCTTTCTATGCCCCTCATAATTTTATGAATTTCTATCAGGTTGCCCTTCAGCCTGTCTTTCCAGGGAGAGCAATCCCAGTTTATTCAATCTCTCCTCATAGCTAATACTCTCCATAACATTTCCCGCTGCCTCGGCAAAGCAGCCAGCATAATTAAGGACCCCATTCACCCCGGACATACCCTCTTCCACCTTCTTCTGTCGGAAAAAAAATACAAAAGTCGGACGTCACGTACCAACCAACTCAAGAACAACTTCTTCCCTGCTGTCATCAGACCTTTGAATGGACCTACCTCGCATAACATTGATCTTTCTCTACACCCTAGTTATGACTGTAACACTACATTCTGCACTCTCTCGTTTCTTTCTCTATGAATGGTATGTTTTGTCTGTATAGCGCACAAGAAACAACACTTTTCACTGTATACCAATACATGTGACAATAATAAATCAAATCAAATCAAATCATCCTGGTAAACTTTTTCTGTACTCCTCCAAAGCCTGCACATCCTTCTGGTAGTGTGGCCACCAGAATTGGACAGAGTATTCCAAATGTGGCCTAACTAACGTTTTACATAACTGTAACATAATTTGCCAACTTTTATACTCGATGCCCTGCCGATGAAGGCAAGCATGCCATATGCTTTCTTTACCACCTTTTCCACTTGTGCTGCCTCTTTTAAGGATCTGTCGACCTGAACTCCCAGATCTCTCTGTGTGTCTCTGCTCCTGATGATTCTTTCGGAGCTGCAAGCCCCTTCTTCAGGTGAGTGGGAATTCTGTTCACAAACAGAGCATATAAAGACACAAACTCAATTTACATGAATAATGGTTGGAATGCGAATACTTACAACTAATCAAGTCTTTAAGAAACAAAACAACATGAGTGGAGAGAGCATCAAGACAGGCTAAAAAGATGTGTATTGTCTCCAGACAAGACAGCCAGTGAAACTCTGTGGGGGTTACAAATAGTGGGACATGAACCCAAGATCCCGGTTGAGGCCGTCCTCGTGTGTGCGGAACTTGACTATCAGTTTCTGCTCAGCGACTCTGCGCCGTTGTATGTCGCAAAGGCCGCCTTGGAGAACGCTTACCCGAAGGTTCTCCAAGGCGGCCTTCGCGACACACGACGGCGCAGAGTCGCTGAGCAGAAACTGATAGCCAAGTTCCGCACACACGAAGACGGCCTCAACCGGGATCTTGGGTTCATGTCCCACTATTTGTAACCCCCACAGAGTTTCACTGGCTGTCTTGTCTGGAGACAATACACATCTTTTTAGCCTGTCTTGATGCTCTCTCCACTCATGTTGTTTTGTTTCTTAAAGACTTGATTAGTTGTAAGTATTCGCATTCCAACCATTATTCATGTAAATTGAGTTTGTGTCTTTATATGCTCTGTTTGTGAACAGAATTCCCACTCACCTGAAGAAGGGGCTTGCAGCTCCGAAAGCTTGTGTGGCTTTTGCTACCAAATAAACCTGTTGGACTTTAACCTGGTGTTGTTAAACTTCTGACTGTGTTTACCCCAGTCCAACTCCAGCATCTCCACATCCTGATGAATCTGCCATTTATTTTACCTGAATTGGATCTACCAAAACACATCATCTTGCATTTGTCCGAATCAAATTGCATCTGCCATTTCTCTGCCCAATTTTGCAGCCTATCTCTATCCTGCTGTATTCTCTTACAATCTTCATCACTAAGCACAACTCCACCAATCTTAGTATCATCCGCAAACTTGCAAATCAGATCAGCTACGTTTTCTTTCAAGTCATTTATATGCATTCCAAACAACAGAGGTCCCAGCTCTGATCCCTGTGGAACACCACTGGCAAACTACCCAGCCTTCAGGAGAAGTGACCACGACACCACACAACCTTGCCACAGCAACCTCTGCAAGACGTGCCGGATCATCGACACGGATGCCATCATCTCACGTGAGAACACCATCCACCAGGTACACGGTACACACTCTTGCAACTCGGCCAACGTTGTCTACCTGATACGCTGCAGGAAAGGATGTCCCGAGGCATGGTACATTGGGAGACCATGCCGATACTACGACAACGGATGAATGAACACCACTCGACAATCACCAGGCAAGAGTGTTCTCTTCCTGTTGGGGAACACTTCAGCGGTCACGGGCATTCGGCCTCTGATCTTCGGGTAAGCGTTCTCCAAGGCGGCCTTCATGACATATGACAACGCAGAGTCGCTGAGCAGAAACTAATAGCCAAGTTCCGCACACATGAGGACGGCCTCAACCGGGATCTTGGGTTCATGTCACTCTATCTGTAACCCCCACGACTTGCCTGGGCTTGCAAAATCTCACTAACTGTCCTGTCTGGAGACAATACACATCTCTTTAACCTGTGCTTAACCCTCTCTCCACTCACATTGTCTGTACCTTTAAGACTCGATTACCTGTAAAGACTTGCATTCCAACCATTATTTTGTAAATTGTGTTTGTGTCTTTGTATGTCCTGTTTGTGAACAGAACTCCCACTTACCTGATGAAGGAGCAACGCTCCGAAAGCTAGTGGCTTGTGCTACCAGATAAACCTGTTCGACTTTAACCTGGTGTTGTGAGACTTCTTACTGTGAACACCACTAGTTACAGACCTCCATTCAGAAAACACCCTTCCACCACTACCCTCTGTCTTCTATGGCCAAGCCAGTTCTGAATCTATCCAGCTAGTTCACCCTTAATCCATGTGATTTAACCTTTTGCACCAGCCTGCCATAAGGGACCTAAACAAATGCTTTACTAAAGTCCATGTAGACAACATCCACGGCCCTTCCCTCATCAATCATTTTAGCAAGGCGTTCAATAAGGTCCCCCATGCAAGGCTTCTAGAAAAAGTGAGAGGGCATGGGATCCAAGGGGCTGCTGCCCTGTGGATCCAGAACTGGCTTGCCCAAAGGAGGCAGAATGTGTATAGATGGGTCGTTTTCTAAATGGAGGTCGGTCACCAGTGGTGTGCCCCAGGGATCTGTTCTGGGACCCTTGTTGTTTGTCATTTTCATAAATGACCTGGATGAGGAAGTGGAGGGATGGGTTGGTAAGTTTGCCAACGACACAAAGGTTGGTGGGGTTGTGGATAGTCTGGAGGGATGTCAGAAGTTACAGAGGGACATAGATAGGATGCAAGAGTGGGCGGAGAAGTGGCAGATGGATTTCAACCCAGATAAATGCGCAGTGGTCCATTTTGGCAGGTCAAATGGGATGAAGGAGTACAATATAAAAGGAAAGACTCTTAGTACTGTAGAGGATCAGAAGGACCTTGGGGTCCGGGTCCATAGGACTCTAAAATCGGCCCCGCAGGTGGAGAAGGTGGTTAAGAAGGCGTATAGTGTGCTGGCCTTTATCAATCGAGGGATTGAGTTTCGGAGTCCGGGGATAATGATGCAGCTATATAAGACCCACGTCAGACCCCACCTGGAGTACTGTGCTCAGTTCTGGTCGCCTCATTACAGGAAGGATGTGGAAATGATTGAAAGGGTGCAGAGGCGATTTACAAGGATGTTGCCTGGATTGAGTGGCATGCCTTATGAGGATAGGCTGAGGGAGCTCGGTCTTTTCTCCTTGGAGAGACGTAGGGTGAGAGGAGACCTCATAGAGGTATATAAGATGTTGAGAGGCATAGATCGGGTGGACTCTCAGAGGCTTTTTCCCAGGGTGGAAATGGCTGCTATGAACTTAGAAACCCTACAGCACAGAAAGAGGCCATTCGGCCCATCGAGTCTGCACCGACCACAATCCCACAGGTTTAAGGTGCTGGGGGGTAGGGACAGGGGAAATGTTAGGGGGAAGTTTTTCACACAGAGGGTGGTGGGCGAGTGGAATTGGCTGCCGTCAGTGGTGGTGGAGGCAAACTCAATAGGGTCTTTTAAGAGACTCCTGGATGAGTACATGGGACTTAATAGGATGGAGGGTTATAGGTAGGCCTAAAAGGTAGGGATATGTTCGGCACAACTTGTGGGGCCGAAGGGCCTGTTTTGTGCTGTAGTTTTCTATGTTTCTATGTTTCTAATCACTGTCATCTCCTCAAAAAACTCAATTAAATTAGTGAGACATGACCTCCCTCATACAAAACCATGCTGCCTGTCGTTAATAAGACCATTCAGTTCCAAATATGTATAGACCCTATCCCTAAGAATCTTCTCCAACAATTTCACAATTACTGACGTCAAGCTCACTGGCCTATAATTACCTGGGTTATCCTTGTTACCCTTCTTAAATAACAGGACAGCATTGGCTATCCTCCAGTTCTCTGGGACCTCACCTGAGGAAACAAAGACTTCTGATAGAAGCCCAAAAATGTCCTCTCGTCTCCCTCAGTAATCTGGAATAGATGCCATCTGGTCCTGGGGATTTGTCTACCTGAATGCTTTTTAATACACCTAACACCTCCTCCCTCGTAATGATGATTTGCTCTAGAGGGTTTACACACCCCTCTGAGACACCATCAATCGACATGTCCTTCTCCTTTGTGAATACTGATGAAAAGTACTCATTAAGGATCTCACTCACTTCCTTTGGTTCTATGCATAATTTCCCTACCTTGTACTTGAGTGAACCACCTCTTTCTCTAGCTATCCTCTTGCTCCTAATATATGTATAAAATGCCTTCGGATTCTTCTTAATCCTGCCTGTCAAGGACATCGTGACCCCTTTTTGCCCTCCTAACTCCCTGTTTGAGCTGTTTTCTACTTTCCCTGTATTCTTCAAGTGCTTCATCTGTTTTTAGTTGCCTAGACCTTATGTATGCATCCTTTTTCTTTTTGACTAGACTTGCAATTTCTCTCGTCATCCACGGTTCCCAAATCTTGCCTTACCTGTCCTTCCTTTTCACAAGCACATGCCTGTCCTACACTCCGATTAACTGCTCCCTTAAAAGACTCCCACATGCTAGATGTGGATTTACCCTCAAAAAACCTCTCCCAAACAGCAGCCTCCAAATCCTGCCTAAACCAGTTGTAGTTAGCCTTCCCCCAATTTAGCACCGTAAGCCTAAGTCAACACTCTTCTTTTCCACGAGTATCCAAAGATTTAGGGAATTGTGATCACTGTTCGCCACATTTTTCCCCACTGCAACTTTGATGACCTGTCCGGGCTCATTCCCTAGTACCAGGTCCAGTATAGCCCCTTCTCTAGTCAGACTATCTACATATTGTTCCAAAAAACCCTCCTGGACACACTTAAATTCCTCATCATCTGGACCCATAGTCCTAAGGGATTTCCAGTCATTATGAGGAAAATTAAAATCTCTCACTGCAACCCTATTTCTACATCTGTCCAGAATCTGCTCACATATCCGTTCAACTTCCCATGGGCTGTTGGGAGGCCTATCGTACACCACCATCATAGTGACTGCCCCTTTGCTGTTTCTGAGCTCTACCCCCAGTGTCTCATTACGTGATTCTTCCAAGGTGTCCTCCCTCTGTACAGCTGTAACATTGTTCCCTAACCAGTATTGCAACTCCCCCACCTCTTTTGCCTTCCCCTCTGTCTTGCCTAAAACACCTATATCCCAGAACGTTTAGCTGCCAGTCCTGTCCCTCTTTTAACCAAGTCTCTGTTACCGCAGCCACATCCAAGTTCTGCGCATGAATCAAGGCTCGAAGTTCATTTGTCACAACTGTTATATTCCTTGCATTGAAGCAGATGCATTCCAGACCTCCAGGCCCACTGAGTTCGACCTCCCCCAGCCTGCCCTTCCTCTTAGCTAGCCTGGCCTTTGTCCCATGCTCATCCCCAGTCTCTACACTTGCTGGCCTACTGTCTTGATTCCCAACCCCCTGCCACACGAGTTTAAATCCACCCGAACCACACTAGCAAACCTCCCAGCCAGGATATTGATGCCCCTCCAGTTCAGGTGTAACCCGTCCTTCTTGTGCAGGCTCCACCTTCCCTGGAAAACATCCCAATGATCCACAAATCTGAAGCCCTCCCTCTTGCACCAATTCTTTAGCCGGGAGGGCAATAGTTATTGGGGACTCGTTAGTTAGAGGGATAGATAGGAGGTTCTGTGGCAGCAAAAGAGACTCGAGGATGGTTTGTTGCCTACCGGATGCCAGGGTCCGTGACGTCTCGGACCGTGTTTTCCGGATTCTTAAGGGGGAGGGGAAACAGTCACAAGTCGTGGTACACATTGGTACCAACGACATAGGTAAGAGAAGGGACGGGGATTTAAAACAGGAATTTCGGGAGCTGGGCTGGAAGCTGAGAGCAAAGACAAAACATGTGGTCATCTCTGGTACGCTACCGGTGCCACGTGATAGCGAGTTGAGGAACAGGGAGAGAGTGCACTTAAACATGTGGTTGCAGGGATGGTGCAGGAGGGAGGGTTTCAGATACGTGGATAATTGGAACACATTCTGGGGAAGGTGGGACCTCTACAAACAGGACGGGGTGCACCTGAACCAGAGGGGCACCAATATCCTGGGAGGGAAATTTGCTACGGCTCTTCAGGGGGATTTAAGCTAATTTGTCAGGGGAGTGGGAAAAGGAGTTGTAGTCCAGAAGTCAGTGTTGAGGGTGGTGAGGTATTGGGGAAGGTATCAAGGTCAAGGGTGGGTACCGGTAGACAGGAAGATGGGTTGAAGTGTGTCTACTTCAATGCAAGGAGCATCCGGAACAAGGTGGATGAACTTGGGGCGTGGATTGCTACTTGGGACTACGATGTTGTGGCCATTACGGAGACATGGGTAGAACAAGGACAGGAATGGTTGTTGGACGTTCCGGGCTATAGATGTTTCAGTAAGTGTAGGGAAGCTGGTAAAAGAGGTGGAGGAGTAGCATTGTTAATCAAGGATAGTTTAACGGCTGCGGAAAAGCACTTTGAGGGGGATATGCACACTGAGGTAATATGGGCTGCAGTTAGAAACAGGAAAGGAGCGGTCACGTTGCTAGGAGTTTACTATAGGCCCCCAAATAGTAATAGAGATGTGGAGGAAGAAATTGCTAAGCAGATTATGGATACGTGTGGGGGTCACAGGGTAGTTGTCATGGGGGACTTTAACTTTCCAAATATTGATTGGAACCTTTGTAGGTCAAATAGTTTGGATGGGGCACTTTTTGTGCAGTGTGTGCAGGAGGGTTTCCTGACACAATATGTGGATAGGCCGACAAGGGGTGAGGCCACATTGGATTTGGTACTGGGAAATGAACCGGGCCAAGTGTTAGATTTGGTTGTGGGAGAGAACTTTGGAGATAGTGACCACAATTCGGTGTCTTTTGTTATTGCAATGGAGAGGGATAGGGCCGGACGGCAGGGCAAGGCTTACAATTGGGGGAGAGGTAATTATGATGCGATTAGGCAAGAATTAGGGGGCATAAGATGGGAACAGAAACTGTCAGGGAAAGGCACTGATGAAAAGTGGAACTTTTTCAAGGAACAAATACTGGGTGTCCTTGATAGGTATGTCCCTGTCAGGCAGGGAGGAAATGGCCGAGTGAGGGAACCGTGGTTCACAAAAGAGGTGGAATGTCTTGTGAAAAGGAAGAGGGAAGCTTATGTAGGGATGAGGAAACAAGGTTCAGATGGCTCGACTGAGGGTTACAAGTTAGCAAGGAACGAGCTGAAAAAGGGGCTGAGGAGAGCTAGGAGGGGACATGAGAAGTCCTTGGCGGGTCGGATCAAGGAAAACCCCAAGGCTTTTTACTCTTATGTGAGGAATAAAAGAATGACCAGGGTGAGGTTAGGGCCGGTCAAGGACAGTGGTGGGAACTTGTGTATGGAATCAGTAGAGATAGGCGAGGTGATGAATGAATACTTTTCTTCAGTGTTCACCAAGGAGAGGGGCCATGTTTTTCAGGAAGAGAAGGTGTTACAGGCTAATAGGCTGGAGGAAATAGATGTTCGGAGGGAGGATGTATTGGCAGTTTTGAATAAACTGAAGGTCGATAAGTCCCCTGGGCCTGATGAAATGTATCCTAGGATTCTTTGGGAGGCGAGGGATGAGATTGCAGAGCCTTTGGCTTTGATCTTTGGGTCCTCGCTGTCCACGGGGATGGTGCCAGAGGACTGGAGAGTGGCAAATGTTGTTCCTCTGTTTAAGAAAGGGAATAGAAATGACCCTGGTAATTATAGACCGGTTAGTCTGACTTCGGTGGTTGGTAAATTGATGGAAAAGGTCCTTAGGGATGGGATTTACGACCATTTAGAAAGATGCGGATTAATCCGGGATAGTCAGCACGGATTTGTGAAGGGCAAATCGTGCCTCACAAATTTGATAGAATTTTTTGAGGAGGTAACTAGGTGTGTTGATGAAGGTAGGGCGGTTGATGTCATATACATGGATTTTAGTAAGGCGTTTGATAAGGTCCCCCATGGTCGGCTTATGATGAAAGTAAGGAGGTGTGGGATAGAGGGAAAGTTGGCCGATTGGATAGGTAACTGGCTGTCTGATCGAAGACAGAGGGTGGTGGTGGATGGAAAATTTTCGGACTGGAGGCAGGTTGCTAGCGGAGTGCCGCAGGGATCGGTGCTTGGTCCTCTGCTCTTTGTGATTTTTATTAATGACTTAGAGGAGGGGGCTGAAGGGTGGATCAGTAAATTTGCTGATGACACCAAGATTGGTGGAGTAGTGGATGAGGTGGAGGGGTGTTGTAGGCTGCAAAGAGACATAGATAGGATGCAAAGCTGGGCTGAAAAATGGCAAATGGAGTTTAACCCTGATAAATGTGAGGTGATTCATTTTGGTAGGACTAATTTAAATGTGGATTACAGGGTCAAAGGTAGGGTTCTGAAGACTGTGGAGGAACAGAGAGATCTTGGGGTCCATATCCACAGATCTCTAAAGGTTGCCACTCAAGTGGATAGAGCTGTGAAGAAGGCATATAGTGTGTTAGCTTTTATTAACAGGGGGTTGGAGTTTAAGAGCCGTGGGGTTATGCTGCAACTGTACAGGACCTTGGTGAGACCGCATTTGGAATATTGCGTGCAGTTCTGGTCACCTCACTATAAGAAGGATGTGGAAGCGCTGGAAAGAGTGCAGAGGAGATTTACCAGGATGCTGCCTGGTTTGGAGTGTCGGTCTTATGAGGAAAGGTTGAGGGAGCTGGGGCTGTTCTCTCTGGAGCGGAGGAGATTGAGGGGAGACTTAATAGAGGTTTATAAAATGATGAAGGGGATAGATCGAGTGAACGTTCAAAGACTATTTCCTCGGGTGGATGGAGCTATTACGAGGGGGCATAACTATAGGGTTCATGGTGGGAGATATAGGAAGGATATCAGAGGTAGGTTCTTCACGCAGAGAGTGGTTGGGGTGTGGAATGGACTGCCTGCAGTGATAGTGGAGTCAGACACTTTAGGAACATTTAAGCGGTTATTGGATAGGCACATGGAGCACACCAGGATGGTAGGGAGTGGGATAGCTTGATCTTGGTTTCAGATGAAGGTCGGCACAACATCGTGGGCCGAAGGGCCTGTTCTGTGCTGTACTGTTCTATGTTCTATGTTCTATATGTTCAGCTGCGCTTTCTCCCTGTTCCTAGCCTCACTAGCATGTGGCATGGGGAGAATTCCTGAGATTACTACCCTAGAAGTCCTGCTTTGTAATCTTCTACCTAACTCCCTAAATTGCCGTTGCAAGACCTCGCTACTCTTTCTATCTATGTCATTCATGCCAATGTGGACAATGACATCTGTTTGATTCCCCTCCTGTTTTAGGATGTGCCCGCTTAGAGACATCCAGGACCCTGGCACCAGGGAGGCAAACTATCATCCTGGAGTCCCTTTCACAGCCACAGAAGCACCTATCTGTGCCCTTAACTTTTGAATCTCCTACCACTATTGCTTTGCTATGCTTTGTAGCTCCCCTGCGTGCAGCAGGGCTAACCGTGGTGCCTTCTCCCTTGACCATTACTGTTGCTGTCCCCTGATGGACCTTCCTCCACATCAGTATCCAAAACAGGGAGACTTCGGGAGAGAGGTTAAAACAGGGAGACTTCAGGGGAGAGAGAGAGGTTAAAACAGTGAGACTTTGGGAGAGAGAGAGGTTAAAACAGGGAGACTTCGGGAGAGAGAGAGGTTAAAACAGGGAGACTTTGGGAGAGAGGTTAAAACAGGGAGACTTCGGGAGAGAGAGAGGTTAAAACAGGGAGACTTCGGGAGAGAGAGAGGTTAAAACAGGGAGACTTCGGGAGAGAGAGAGGTTAAAACAGGGAGACTTCGGGAGAGAGAGAGGTTAAAACAGGGAGACTTCGGGGGAGAGAGAGAGGTTAGAGAGGTTAAAACAGGGAGACTTCGGGGGAGAGAGAGAGGTTAAAACAGGGAGACTTCGGGAGAGAGAGAGGTTAAAACAGGGAGACTTCGGGAGAGAGTGAGGTTAAAACAGGGAGGCTTCGGGAGAGAGAGAAGCTAAAACAGGGAGGCTTCGGGAGAGAGAGGTTAAAACAGGGAGGCTTCGGGAGAGAGAGGTTAAAACAGCGAGACTTTGGGAGAGAGAGGTTAAAACAGCGAGACTTCGGGGGAGAGAGAGGTTGCATTATCCCACTTATCACAGCCTGCCAACCTGAAAATTACTCCTTTATTCCTGCTCTCTCATCCCAGGGACTAATTTAGTGAACCTTTGTTGTACCACCTCCAAGGCAAATGTATCTATATGGAGACCAAAACTGCATATAGTATTCCAGATGTAGCCTCATCTGTGCAGTTATAGTAAGACTTATTTATCGTTGTACTTCAATCCACTTGCAATAATAGCTAAAATGCCAATTGGCTTATTAATTGCTTGCTGCACCTGCACGCTAACTGTGTGTTCCTAGTACGAGCACATTCAAGTCTCGCGACATTAATACTTGCAAGTTTCACACCTTTAAAAAAAAGTTATGCTTTTGTATTCTTACCAAAGTGAATAACTTCACATTTCCTTCCACTGTACTCCACCTGCAAATCTTGTCGCCCACTCATTCAGCCTGGCTGTATCTCTTTGCAGTTTCTTTGCGTCCTCCTCACAGCTTGCATTCCTGTCAAGCTTTGTATTGTAAGAAGTTTAACAACACCAGGTTAAAGTCCAACAGGTTTATTTGGTAGCAAAAGCCACACAAGCTTTCAGAGCTCCAAGCCCCTTCTTCAGGTGAGACTTGTCCTGAAGCCTCCCTGTTTTAACCTCTCTCTCTCCCGAAGCCTCCCTGTTTTAACCTCTCTCTCTCCCGAAGCCTCCCTGTTTTAACCTCTCTCTCTCCCGAAGCCTCCCTGTTTTAACCTCTCTCTCCCGAAGCCTCCCTGTTTTAACCTCTCTCTCTCCCGAAGTCTCACTGTTTTAAATTATTTCTTACTACAATTGCACAAATGAGGCTACATCTGGAATACTATATGCAGTTTTGGTCTCCATATAGATACATTTGCCTTGGAGGTGGTACAACAAAGGTTCACTAAATTAGTCCCTGGGATGAGAGAGCAGGAATAAAGGAGTAATTTTCAGGTTAGCAGGCTGTGATAAGTGGGATAATGCAACCTCTCTCTCCCCCGAAGTCTCCCTGTTTCAACCTCTCTCTCTCCCAAAGTCTCACCTGAAGAAGGGGCTTGGAGCTCCGAAAGCTTGTGTGGCTTTTGCTACCAAATAAACCTGTTGGACTTTAACCTGGTGTTGTTAAACTTCTTACTGTGTTTACCCCAGTCCAACGCCGGCATCTCCACATCAAGCTTTGTAATGTCAGCAAACTTTGATATATTACTCTGTCTCTTCATGTAAATCATTCATATAGATTGTAAACAGCTGAGGCCCAGCACTGATCCTTGTGGCATTCTAACATTCACTGCCTGCCAACTTGGAAAAGTCCCATTTATGCTTTCTATCCATTAACCAATCCTCTATCCGTGCTAAAAATATTACACCCAACACAATGAGCCCTCATATAGCCTATTAATCTTGCATGTGGCACCTTATCTTTTTTTATTTGTTCATGAGATGTGGGCGTCACTTGCTGGGCCAGCATTTATTGCCCATCCCTGAGGGCATTTAAGAGTCAACCTACATTGCTGTGGACATAGAGTCACAGGTAGGCCACACACACTCCCACACGCTTGGCCCTCTCTCTCACACGCATACTCTTTCTCTCACACTCCTGAGTATCTACCTTCATGTGCTTGCAGTCCCCGATTGTTTGCTGCTCCTCAAATTACAGCCTGTTTCAATCCCATGTTTGCTGCTGATAGGCTCACCGTAGAGCCTATCAGCAGCAAACGCAGGAGAGAAACAGTCCCCTGTAAAATTCTTCAAACTCACTCAGCACTCTTACCAGCATTTTCACCAATCAATCTGGGGCCACATGCGACTTGAACAATCCAACCTGACATATTCTGTAGGTTTCAATGTGATCACCTCGCATTCTCCAAAATTCTAGAAAATACCGGTCCAGTTTCCCAAAGCTCTCCGAATAGGGCAGTCCTGCCATCCCTGGAGCAAGTCTGTTGAACCTTTGTTGCACTCCCTCTATGGCAATAATATCTTTTCTAAGGTCAAGGGACTAAAACAGTACTCTTGATGCAGTCTAACCAAGCTCCTTTACAATTAAAGCAAGACTTTGCTACTCCTGTACTGCATCCTTTGCGACAAATGTTAAAATACTATTTGCCTTCCTAGTTGCTAGCAGTGTCTGCATGTTAGCTTTCAGCGACTTATGAGAGCACCCTTTGTACATCTACACTTTCTAATTTCTTACCATTGAAAAATACACTGCACATCTAGAACCATAGAACCATAGAAAATTACAGCTCAGAAACAGGCCTTTTGGCCCTTCTTTTCCTCCTACCAAAAACATTTTTCCATGTTATATTCACCACCCTCTGCGAGTTGTTCCTCCTCATCTCAGTTTTAAATCTACTGCCTCTCAACCTATACCTATGACCTCTTGTTCGAGATTGTCCCACAAGGGAAACATTTGGTCTCTTTACTTTATCAATCCCTTTTAGTATTTTATATATTTCGATCAGATCCTCTCTCATCCTTCTAAACTACAGCGAGTATAAGCCCAAACTGTTTAATCTCTCCTCATATGTAAACCTTTTCATCCCTGGAATCAATCTGGTGAACTTCCTCTGAACTGCCTCCAATGCCACCACATCCTTCCTCAAATAAGGAGACCAAAATTGGACACAATACTCAAGATGCGGTCTCACCAACACCCTATACAATCGCAACAATGCTTCTCACTTTTATACCTCAGTGCTTTTGCAGTAAATGATAACATCTCATTTGCCTTTTTTATTACATGCTGTACCTGCATACCGACTTTCTGTGATTCATGAACAAAGACACTTAGATCCCTCTGCCCAGACGCATTTTGAATCTGCTTTCCATTTAGATAATAATTTGCCTTTCTATTTTTTCGGCTGAAATAAATAACCTCACATCTATCCACGTGAAACTCCATTCTCCTAGCCTATCTATATCCATCTGTAAAATCTTTATCTCCTCTTCATTGTCTGCTTTCCCACCTATTTTAATATCATCTGCAAATTTTGTTATGTTATACTCAAGCATAATTAACGCTGCACGGGAGCATTAACGAGTGTCATAAACACTGCACTGATGCATTATCAAATATCGTCAACACTGCACTGGAGCATCAACAAGTGTCATTAACATGAGTATTAACATGTGCCATCAACACTACTACAGCAATGGCAAGTATCACCAGGACAGCACTGAACCATCATTAACACAGCGCTGAAGCATTTGTGAGCATCATTAAGACAGCAATGATGCATTAACAAGCATCATTAGCACAGCACTGGAACATTAGCAAGAACCCATAACACAACACTGGAATGTTAGTGAGTACCTTTAACAGTACCAGAACCTTAGCATACATGGCTAAGCACTGGAGCTTAATATCACTGTAACCACGACATAGGCATCACTAACTACAGCACTGGAGATTTAACAAGCACCATAAATACAGAACTGGAGCATTAGCAAACATCATAAACACAACACTGGAACATTTTTAATAATCATATAAATACAGCACTGGACCACAAGCATCATTAATACAGCACTGGAGCATTAGCAAACACGAGAAACTAACATGGCACTAGAAAGTATCAATGAGGAAATCGTTGGATAAAATTGTAAAAGATAAGGTATCTTAGTGTACCTTTTATGTATTTTAAAATCAGTAAGAGAGGCCTAAATTTAGCAAAGGCTGAAGTTCAGAATGATCTTCTTCACTTGTTAGATCAGAACTACAAGATTGTAAATTGCCTCTATTTCACTAAAATCTTCACTCGATGTATCCCATTAGAAAATCAGAAAACAGTTACACTAAAGCATCCAAAAGTTCTGAAGTTACAACAGACAACTTAAGTGTAAGTGAAAAATTATTAACCTAACAATAAAGAAGATAATTGTGAACCCCTTCAAAACTTTATTAAAAGGAGCAGTTGCCAAAAAGATCAAAGAGATAATTCAATTTCTGTTTTTAAACATGATGGTGTATGTTTTAGTATCAGAACGCTACTTAGCGCTTGTTGTATTGTTTTGGGAAATTACTCGTTTGGGACAATTTAGCGTGGCCAATGTACCTAACCCGCACTGTGGGAGGAAACTGGAGCACCCGGAGGAAACTTACAGAGACATGGGAAGAATGTGCAAACTCCACAGACAGTGACCAAAGCCGGGAATCGAACCCAGGTCCCTGGAGCTGTGAGGCAGCAGTGCTAAGCACTGTGCCACCGTGCCGCCCACAACCCCCGCCAAACTATATCTATTAATTCATAATGATACACATAAATCAAATCAGCTGCTTTGTGTTCAATTGATTTGGTGAAATTAGAATGTCCAGTGTTTTCTTGAGAGGATAGGAAAACAACACAGCAGCATGAGAGATATTAGATTATAGATCACTGGTGTTGGCAGGGACATAGTGAGAGAGTGGTTAACAAGGCATATGGGATCTTAGGCTTTATGAAGAGAGGTACGGAGTACAAAAAGCAGGAAAGTTATGCTGAACATGTATATAGTTCCAGTTGGGTGACGATAAGAGTATTGTGTCTTGTTCTGGTCACCATACTTTAAGATGGATGTGTGAGAGTCCTTGCGTAAGAGCAGAAATCTAGCAGAATGGTTCAGGGGTGAAGTACATAATTAGTTTGGAGAAGCTGGGGTTATTTTCCTTGGAGCAAATGAGACTGAAAGGAGATTTGGTTAGGGTGTACAAGATTACAACAAGTTTAGATAAGACCGACGAAGCAAAACTTTCTACTAGTAGACAGTACAAGGACTAGGAAATATCAATTTAAGGTTTTGGATCAGGGATGGAAGGAAGAACCTTTTTTCCCCCACACAGTACCTGGTAATGACCTGGACTCTTGCTGCTTACAAGGATGGTGGAAGCAGAAAAGATCAATGATTTCAGCAGGAAATTGGATGGGTGTTTGAAGAAAATAAACTTTCAGAAACAGGAACAGAACATGCGAATGGGGCTGACTGGATTGTTCTCGAGAGCCAGCATAGAACATAGAACATTACAGCGCAGTACAGGCCCTTCGGCCCTCGATGTTGCGCCGACCAGTGGAACCAATCTAAAGCCCCTCTAATCTACACTATTCCAATATCATCCATATGTTTATCCAATAACCATTTGAATGCTCTTAATGTTGACTAATGCTTTTAATGCATGGACTCAAAGGGCTGAATGACCTTTCTCTATGCACTAATAACTCTATGCAGTTCACACATCTTCATTATGGATAGGGTTGGATAAGAGAAATTCACAACCATAGGGACATGGGGGTTTGCATATGGGAGAGACCAGCAGCACTGAACCCAAAAAGAAATTCAGTGCAGATCCAATATTTGTTATGCAACTTCCCCTAAGTGCTACGCCTGGAAAGTTAAACTCTGTTCTCTTTACGGGCATTGATGGACTTGGTGTGTTTCCAGCATTTCTTATCTTACAGCATGTTATTAAGAATTTGCTCATCTAAATACTGGATTCATAGTCACAAGAATTCTTATCAAGCTGTGCATGTCATACACTGAATTGGCAACTAGCATATTAAACAGCAACAAATGGTAAAGGCTTCCCATTGATGCAATATTATTACCAATTTGGTCTTTTCTCTTGATATCATTTTCAATATCAGATCTCATATAAGAGAAACAAAAATGGCATAAACACTTTGGTAGCAGTTCTTACCACTGTACCAACAGTGACAGTAAATATCTTATAGCAGTAAGCAAATGTACAAAGACGAGTCACACTGAACAGGAGTTAAAGAAAAAATGTAGAGAATTACCAGGAATGGAGCAGCTTGGGAGAAATACAGAGTTTGGCAGGGTGAAGAGTAAAGAAGTTTGGGGAGACAGAAGAAGGGAGAAAAGAAAGGGTTGGAAATGATGAGAGAAGTGAGGGGTTTGGCAGGTGGAAAAATGGTAAGGGGACAGGATATATTGGCGACTGTGAGATTGTCAGAACCATAGTGACAGGATTGCATCTGTTATGGGGTTTATTGAGACGATGATGACAGGATGGTATATTGGTGGGTGATGATGATAGAACGGTATACTGGGGATGATGACAGGATGGTATATTGGTGGGTGATGATGACAGAACGGTATATATGGGGGTGATGATGACAGGATGGTATATTGGTGGGTGATGATGATAGAACGGAATACTGGGAGTGATGACAGGACGGTATATGGGGGTGATGATGACAGGACGGTATATGGGGGTGATGATGACAGGACGGTGTACTGGGGGTGACGACAGGACGGTGTACTGGGGGTGACGACAGGACGGTGTACTGGGGGTGACGACAGGACGGTGTACTGGGGGTGACGACAGGACGGTGTACTGGGGGTGACGACAGGACGGTGTACTGGGGGTGACGACAGGACGGTGTACTGGGGGTGACGACAGGACGGTGTACTGGGGGTGACGACAGGACGGTGTACTGGGGGTGACGACAGGACGGTGTACTGGGGGTGACGACAGGACGGTGTACTGGGGGTGACGACAGGACGGTGTACTGGGGGTGACGACAGGACGGTGTACTGGGGGTGACGACAGGACGGTGTACTGGGGGTGACGACAGGACGGTGTACTGGGGGTGACGACAGGACGGTGTACTGGGGGTGACGACAGGACGGTGTACTGGGGGTGACGACAGGACGGTGTACTGGGGGTGACGACAGGACGGTGTACTGGGGGTGACGACAGGACGGTGTACTGGGGGTGACGACAGGACGGTGTACTGGGGGTGACGACAGGACGGTGTACTGGGGGTGACGACAGGACGGTGTACTGGGGGTGACGACAGGACGGTGTACTGGGGGTGACGACAGGACGGTGTACTGGGGGTGACGACAGGACGGTGTACTGGGGGTGACGACAGGACGGTGTACTGGGGGTGACGACAGGACGGTGTACTGGGGGTGACGACAGGACGGTGTACTGGGGGTGACGACAGGACGGTGTACTGGGGGTGACGACAGGACGGTGTACTGGGGGTGACGACAGGACGGTGTACTGGGGGTGACGACAGGACGGTGTACTGGGGGTGACGACAGGACGGTATATGGGGGTGATGATGACAGGACGGTGTACTGGGGGTGATGATGACAGGACAGTCTATGGGGGTGATGATGACAGGACGGACAGTATATGGGGGTGGTGATGACAGGACGGTATATGGGGGTGGTGATGACAGGACGGTATATGGGGGTGATGATGACAGGACAGTATGCTGGGGGTGATGATGACAGGACGGTATATGGGGGTGATGATGACAGGACGGTATATGGGGTTGGTGATGACAGGACGGTATATGGGGGTGGTGATGACAGGACGGTATATGGGGGTGATGATGACAGGACGGTATATGGGGGTGGTGATGACAGGACGGTATATGGGGGTGGTGATGACAGGACGGTATATGGGGGTGGTGATGACAGGACGGTATATGGGGGTGATGATGACAGGACGGTATATGGGGGTGGTGATGACAGGACGGTATATGGGGGTGATGATGACAGGACAGTATGCTGGGGGTGATGATGACAGGACGGTATATGGGGGTGGTGATGACAGGATGGTATATGGGGGTGATGATGACAGGACAGTATATGGGGGTGGTGATGACAGGACGGTATATGGGGGTGGTGATGACAGGACGGTATATGGGGGTGATGATGACAGGACGGTATATGGGGGTGGTGATGACAGGACGGTATATGGGGGTGATGATGACAGGACGGTATATGGGGGTGGTGATGACAGGACGGTATATGGGGGTGGTGATGACAGGACGGTATATGGGGGTGGTGATGACAGGACGGTATATGGGGGTGATGATGACAGGACGGTATATGGGGGTGATGATGACAGGACGGTATATGGGGGTGGTGATGACAGGACGGTATATGGGGGTGATGATGACAGGACGGTATATGGGGGTGGTGATGACAGGACGGTATATGGGGGTGGTGATGACAGGACGGTATATGGGGGTGATGATGACAGGACGGTATATGGGGGTGGTGATGACAGGACGGTATATGGGGGTGGTGATGACAGGACGGTATATGGGGGTGATGATGACAGGACAGTATGCTGGGGGTGATGATGACAGGACGGTATATGGGGGTGGTGATGACAGGACGGTATATGGGGGTGATGATGACAGGACAGTATGCTGGGGGTGATGATGACAGGACGGTATATGGGGGTGGTGATGACAGGACGGTATATGGGGGTGGTGATGACAGGACGGTATATGGGGGTGATGATGACAGGACAGTATGCTGGGGGTGATGATGACAGGACGGTATATGGGGGTGGTGATGACAGGACGGTATATGGGGGTGGTGATGACAGGACGGTATATGGGGGTGGTGATGACAGGACAGTATGCTGGGGGTGATGATGACAGGACGGTATATGGGGGTGGTGATGACAGGACGGTATATGGGGGTGGTGATGACAGGACGGTATATGGGGGTGGTGATGACAGGACGGTATATGGGGGTGGTGATGACAGGACGGTATATGGGGGTGATGATGACAGGACAGTATATGGGGGTGGTGATGACAGGACGGTATATGGGGGTGGTGATGACAGGACGGTATATGGGGATGATGATGACAGGACGGTATATGGGGTTGGTGATGACAGGACGGTATATGGGGGTGATGATGACAGGACAGTATATGGGGGTGATGATGACAGGACAGTATATGGGGGTGGTGATGACAGGACGGTATATGGGGTTGGTGATGACAGGACAGTATATGGGGGTGATGATGACAGGACGGTATATGGGGGTGATGATGACAGGACGGTATATGGGGGTGATGATGACAGGACGGTATATGGGGGTGGTGATGACAGGACGGTATACTGGGTGTATACAGGGGGTGTATTGAGGGATGACAGGATTTGGGGGATGCCCACTCTAGATCCCTGGCAGTGAACCCTGACACTGAAGTAGAGTGAAACCTGAAGCCTGGGCGGAGAGAGGCTGCCACAAAGGATCAGCACTCCAGCCTATTGGGACACTCGCACCCCCAGCCCCGCAGCCTGAGCCTCCCCCCGGGCCCCGGCCTTGGTTCACAGAAGCCGCTCTCTCTCCGCCTTTGGGTGTATTTTTGCTCCGAAGCCGGGGGCGGGTAGGGTGGGGTGGGGGGGGTGCTCTCCGCGGTACACGGGACGGGCGGTGCGGGACGGAAGCACAGCCGCGGGCAGGCTACTCGGCCGCCAGCACTCACCTGTCTCCGCGGCGCTGCGAGGCTGAGGGGCGGCGGACTCATTGATGGACAACCGCCGCCGCGCTCCCCGTGACGCCACCAGCCTGCGACAGGCCACACAGCGTCATCAACAAGCGCCCAAATGGGCCCGCACATGCGCAGTGAGGTGTGAAAACCATGTGCCTGAAAACAAGGGAGGGAAAGCAACGTGCCTGAGAACAAGGGCACTGTTACGGGCGGCACGATGGCGCGCTGATCAGCACTGCTGCCTGGACCTGGGTTCGATTCCCAGCTTGGGTCACTGTCTGTATGGAGTTTGCACATTCTCCCCATGTCTGTGTGGGTTTCCTCCGAGTGCTCTGGTTCCCTCCTACAGTCCAAAGATGTCCAATTGACCATGCTAAATTGCCCTTTTGTGTCCGGGGACTAACAGGGTAAATATGTGGAGTTACGGGGATAGGGCCTGGATGGGATTGTTGTCGGTGCAGGATCCATGGGCCGAATGGACTCTTTCTGTACTGTCTGCATTCAACCATTCTGTTCCATTTTGAAAAGGTATCTCTGAAGAACTGAGCAAGAAGCTTTAGGGGAAATGTTCAGTACGAGAGAGCCCTATACAATTGCAGCAAAACATCCCTATTCCTATACTCAAATCCTCTTGCTATGAAGGCCCAAGTACCATTTGCCTTCTTTAGAATCATTGAGTCAGAGTTTGCAGCATGGAAACAGACCCTTCAGCCCAACTTGTCCATGCTGCCCTTTTTTTTAACCACTAAGCTAGTCCCAATTGCCCGTGTTTGGCCCACATCCCTCTCTACCTATCTTACCCATGTAACTGTCTAAATGTTTTTTAAAAGACAAAGTTGTACCCACCTCTACTAATGGCTCTGGCAGCTTATTCCAGACACACACCCTTTGTATGAAAAAATTGCCCCTCTGGACCCTTCTGTATCTCTCCCCTCTCACCTTAAACCTATGCCCTCTAGTTTTAGACTCCCCTATCTTTGGGAAAAGATGTTGACTATCTAGCTGATCTATGTCCCTCATTATTTTATAGACCTCTATAAGATCACCCCTAAGTCTCCGACGCTCCAGGAAAAATAGTCCCAGTCTATCCAGCCTCTCCTTATAACTCAAACCATCAAGTCCCGGTAGCATTCTAGTAAATTGTTTCTACATTCTTTCTAATTTAATAATATCTTTTCTATAATAGGGTGACCAGAACTGTACATAGCATTCCAAGTGTGTCCTGTATAACTTCAACAAGATGTCCCAACTCCTGTATTCAATGTTCTGTTCAATGAAACCAAGCATGCTGAATGCCTTCTTCACCACTCTGTCCACCTGTGACTCCACTTTCAAGGAGCTATGAACCTGTACCCTGAGATCTCTTTCTTCTATAACTCTCCCCAACACCCGAACATTCACTGAGTAAGTTCTGTCCTGGTTTGATCTACCAAAATGCATCACCTCACATTTATCTAAATTAATCTCCATCTACCATACTTCAGTCCACTGGCCCAATTGATCAAGATCCTGTTGCAATCCGAGATAACCTTCCTCACTGTCCACGATACCACCAATCTTGGTGTCATCTACAAACTTACTAACCATGCCTACTAAATTCTCATCCAAATCATTAATATAAATGACAAATAACAGTGGACCCAGCACCAATCCCTGAGGCACACCGCTGGTCACAGGCCTCCAGTTTGAAAAACAACCCTCTCCAACCACCCCCTGTGTTCTGTCATCAAGCCAATTTTGTATCCATTTGGCTACCTCACCCTGGATCCTGTGAGATTTAACCTCATGCAACAACCTACTATGCGATACCTTGTCAAAGGCCTTGTCAAAGTCCATGCAGACCACATCAACTGCACTGCCCTCATCTACCTTCTTGGTTACCCCTTCAAAAAATGCAATCAAATTTGTGAGACATGATTTTCCACTCACAAAGCCATGCTGACTGTCCCTAATCAGTCCTTGCCTCTCTACTGCCTGCTGTACTTGCACGCTTACTTTCAACGGCTGATGCACAAAAACACCAAAGTCTCTCAATTTACATATATTCAAATTTTAACCTGCCTTCTTATTTTTGCTGCTGAAGTGGATAACCTCACATTTATCTCCATTATACTGCACCTGCCATGCATATATCCACTTATTCAGCCTGTCAAAATCACGCTGAAGATTCTCTGCATCCTCCTTACAGCTCACCCTCTTAACCAGCTTTGGATCATCTGCAAATTTGGAAATAATGCATTTAATTACCTCATCAAAATCATTAATATATAATGCGAACAGTTGGGGTCCCAGCACAGATCCTTGCAGTACCCAACGAATCTGGCAATAGGAAAAATGATGAGACAGAGTACAGGAAAGGGATAGAGAATCTGATGAACTGGTGTAACGACAATAATCACTCTCTCAATGTCAACAAAATGAAGAAGATAGTCATCGACTTCAGGAAGCATAGTGGAGGTCATGCCCCTGTCTACATCAATGGGGTGAAGTAGAAATAGTTAAGAGCTTCAAGTTTTTAGGTGTCCAGATCACCAACAACCTGTCCTGGTCCCCCCATGCTGACACTATAGTTAAGAAAGCCCGTCAACACCTCTACTTTCTCAGAAGACTAAGGAATTTTGGCATGTCCGCTATGACTCCCACCAACTTTTACAGATGCACCTTAGAAAGCATTCTTTCTGGTTGTATCACAGCTTGGTATGGGGCTCCTGCTCTGTCCGAGACCGCAAGGAACTACAAAGGGTCGTGAACGAAGCCCAGTCCATCACTCAAACCAGCCTCCCATCCATTGACTCTGTCTACACTTCCCGCTGCCTTGGAAAAGCAGCCAACATAATTAAGGACTCCACACACCCCGGACATACTCTCTTCCACCTTCTTCCATCGGGAGAAGATACAAAAGTCTGGGGATATGTACCAATCGACTCAAGAACAGCTTCTTCTCTGCTGCCATCATACTTTTGAATGGATCTACCTCGTATTAAGCTGATCTTTCTCTACACCCTAGCTATGAATGTAACACTACATTCTGCACTCTTTCCTTCTCTATGCTTTGTCTTATAGCGCGCAAGACACAATATTTTTCACTGTATGCTCATCCATGTGACAATAATAAATCAAATTAAATCAAAGACCCATTTATTCCAATTCTGCTTCCTGTCTGCTAACCAGCTTTCTATCCATCTCAAGGCACTACCTGTAATCCAACGTGCTTCAACTTTACATAGTAATCTGCTATGCAAGACCATGTCGAAAACCTTCTGAAACACTAAATAGACTATGTCCACCAGTTCTCCCTGGTCAAACTCTGCTAATTACATAGAATCATACAGTGCAGAAGAGGCCCTTCAGCCCATCAAGTTTGCACTGACATGCAAGAAACACCCAAACTCCCACCCAATCTCATCTGCCAGACTTTGGCCCATAGCCCTGAATGTGCCAAGTGCTCATCCAAATACTTTTTAAACAATGTGAGGCAACCCGCCTCTGCCACCCTCCTAGGTAGCACATTCCAGACTGTCACCATGCTCTGGGTAAAAAAGGTTTTTCCTCACTACCTCCTAAACCTCCTGCCCCTCATTTTGAACATACATCCCCTCGTAACTGACCCTTCAACTAAGGGGAACAGCTGCCCCTCAGTCTTCTCTGCTCCAACGAAAACAATCGAAGCCTACGCAACCTCTCTTCATAACTTCAATGTTCCATCCCAGGCAGCATCCAGGTGAATCTCCTCTGCACCCCCTCCAGTGCAATCACGTCCTTCCTATAATGTAGTGACCAGAACTGCACACAGTACTCTAGCTGTGGCCTTACCAAATTTCTATACAACTGCAACATGACTTCCCTGCTTTTGTAATCTATGCCTTTATTGATAAAGGCAAGTATCAATAAAGAGGATCAGATGGACCTTGGGGTCTGGGTCCATAGGACTCTTAAATCGGCCTCGCAGGTAGAGGAGGTGGTTAAGAAGGCGTATGGTGTGCTGGCCTTCATCAATCGAGGGATTGAGTTTAGGAGTCAGGAGATAATGATGCAGCTTTATCAGATCCTCGTCAGACCCCACTTGGAGTACTGTGCCCAGTTCTGGTCGCCTCATTACAGGAGGGATGTGGAAATAATTGAAAGGATGCAGAGAAGATTTACAAGGATGTTGCCTGGATTGGTTGGCATACCTTATGAGGATAGGTTGAGGGAGCTCAGGCTTTTCTCCTTGGAGAGACGAAAGATGAGAGCTGACCTGATAGAGGTGTACAAGATGTTGAGAGGTATAGACCGGGTGGATTCTCGGAGGCTTTTTCCCAGGGCTGAAATGGCTGCTACGAGAGGACACAGGTTTAAGGTGTTGGGGAGTAGGTACAGAGGAGATGTCAGGGGTAAGTTTTTCACTCAGAGAGTGGTGGGTGAGTGGAATTGGCTGCCGTCAGTGGTGGTGGAGGCAAAATCGATAGGGTCTTTTAAGAGACTTCTGGATGAGTACATGGGACTTAATAGGATTGAGTGTTATAGGTAAGCATATATATAGGCCTAGGTAGGTAGGGACATGACCGGCGCAACTTGTGGGCCGAAGGGCCTGTTTGTGCTATATTTTTTCTATGTTCTAAGTATCCCATATGCCTACGAACATGCCCTTCCGCTTTCAGAGATCTGTGCACTCCAAGGTGCCTTTATTCCAAAGAACCTCCTGGTGTCATGCCATTTATTGAATACATCCTTGTCAAATTACTCCTTCCAAAGTGTATCACCTCACACTTTTCAAGGTTAAATTCACCTACCACTTATCTGCCCATTTGACCATTCCGTCTATATCCTCTTGTAGCCCAAGACACTCCGCCTCGCTGTTAACCACCCGGCCCATCTTTGTGTGATCTGCAAACTTACTAATCCTGCCACCACATAATCATCAAGGTCATTTATATAAATGACAAATAATAGGTGGCCCAACACAGATCCCTGTGGTACGCCACTTGCTTCCAGTCACTAAAGCAGCCTTATGTCATCTCCTACAACTGAGCCAATTTTGAATCCGCTTTTTCAAATTGTCCTATTTCCCATGTGAATTTGCCTTCTTTACAAGTCTCCCATGTGGAATCTTGTCAAAGGCGTTGCTGAAATCCATATAAACTACATTAACTGCACTGCCCTCATCTACACATCTGGTCACCTCCTCAAAAAAATTTGATCAGATTTGTTAGGCATGACCTCCCTCTGATGAAGCCATGCTGACTATCCCTGATCAAGCTTTGCCTCTCCAATTGGAAATAGATGCTCTCCTTCAGAGATTTCGCCAGTAGTTTCCCTACCACTGATGTGAGACTCACTGGTCTGCAGTTCCCTGGTTTATCTCTACAACCCTTCTTAAATAGTGGAACCACATTAGCTGTTCTCTCGTCGTCTGGCACCTTCCCCGTGGCCAGAGTGGAATTGAAAATTTGGGTCAGAGCCCCTGCAATCTCCTCCCTTGCTCCCACAGCAGCCTGGGATGCAATTCATCTGAACCTGGTGATTTATCCACTTTTAAGGCTGCCAACACCTCCAATAACTTGTCCTTCCCTATGTCAATTTGCTCAAGAACCTCACAGTCTCCCTCCCTGAATTCCATACCATCGCCCTCATTCTCTTGGGTGAAGACGAATGTGAAGTATTCATTCAACACTCTACCAATGTCCACTGGCTCCAACCACAGGTTGCCCCCTTGGTCCCTAATGGGCCCTACTCTTTCCCTGGTTATCCTCTTCCCATTGATATACTTACAGAATATCTTGGGATTTTTCCTACTTTTACCAGTCAGAGCTTTCTCGTATCCCCTCCTTGCTTTCCTAATTGCTTTCTTAAGATCCACCCTCCACTTTCTATACTTCACTAATGCCTCCACTGATTTGCTCCCCTCATACTTGTTAAAAGCCTTTCTTTTCCTTCTCATTGTATCCTGAATATCACTGATCGTCCATGGTTCTCTGGGCTTGTTGCTCCTTCCTGTCACCTCAGAGGGAAAACGCTGGGCTTGGACCCTCCCCATTTCCTTTTTGAATATCCCCTACTGCTTTTCTGTAGATTTTCCCATTAGTGGCTGTTGCCAGTCTACCTTGTTCAGATCCTGTCTTATTTTACTAAAATCCACTCTCCCCCAATTCAAAACTTTTTTTTGCAACTTGTCTATTTCCTTGTCCATAACAAGCTGAACTTGTACCATGTTGTGATCGCTATCACTAAAATGCTCCCCCATCATCACCTCAACCACCTGTCCAGTTTCATTCCCCAGAATCAGGTCCAGCACAGCTCCCTCCCTTGTTGGACCCTCCATGTATTGATCTAAAAGTTCTCCTGTACACATTTCAAGAAATCTACTTCATCCAAGCTCTTAACACTATGTTTCTACCAGTTAACGTTGGGAAAGTTGAAATCACCTAATATAATTACCCTATTATTATTTTTACACACCTCTGCAAATTGAGCACATATTTGCTCCCCAATATCCCTCTGACTATCCGGGGGTCTATAATAAACACCTAACAATGTGGCTGCCCCTTTTTTATTCCTAAACCCTACCCACAAAGCTTCATTTGATGCCTCCTCCAAGATATCATCTCTCCTTACTGCAGTAACTGCCTCCTTAATTAATAATGCAATGCCTCTTCCTCTTTTACCGCCCCCCCCCCCCCCCCCCCCCCGCCGAAGATTTTATATTCCGGAATAACAGGCTTACAATCTTTAGGAACCATTTCAGCGTCCAAATATCTTTTGAAAATGACCACAAATGGATCTACTATTTCCAGGGCCACTTACTTAAGTATTGTGGGATGAAGATTATCAGGCCCTGGAGATTTATCCACCTTCAAGCCCATCAATTGAAAATCATTTCTCTACTAATACTGATTTTCTTCAGCTCCTCACTAAAACTTGTATTTCTCAGAACTTCCAGTACATTATTCACATCTTCATTTGTGAAGACAGAAGCAAAGTACGAATTTAGTTCCTCGTCCATTTCTTCCATTTTGAGTTCCCCCTAAATTTGTTTTTGTCAATCTTTTTTTCTTTACATAACTATAGAAACTTTTACAGTCAGTTTTTATGTTCCCCTCTAACTTACTTTCATACTCTATTTTCCCCTTCTTAATAACTGCTCCCAATCCTAGGTCTATTTCTTTTTCTTGTCAATTTGTATGTTTCTTTTTTGAATCTAATACTATCACTAATATCCCTCATAAGCCATGGTTTGGGCACAGTTCCCTGACCACTCTTGCCTCAACAGGAATAAACAACTTTTGGAGTTCACCTATTCATTCTATAAATGCCTGCCATTGCCTGTCCATTGTCTTTCCTTTCAGTACTGTTTTCCAGTCCATCATGGCCAACTCATGTCTCCTGGTATCAGAGTTCCCTTTATTGAGATTCAGGATTCTGGTCACAGAATCAACTACATCACTATCCACCTTGATAAATGAATAATTCTATCATATTATGGTCACTCATTCCCAAGCATTCTCTCACAACTGGATTGCCACCTAATCCTTTCTCATTGCACATTACCCAGTCCAAGATGGTATGTTCCCTTGTTGGTTCCTCAATATATTGTTCCAGAAAATCATCCTGTATACACTCAAGAAATTCCTCGATTGTACTGTGACTAATTTGAGTCCCCCAATCTATATGCAGATTAAAATCACCCATAATCACAGATGTTCCTTTATCACATGCAACTCTGATTTTCTGTCAATTGCTACTTCTGACATTATCACTACAGTTTGATGGTCTGTATTCCACCCCCACAAATGTTTTTTGCCCCTTGATGTTTCTTAACTTGACCCACACAGATTCCACATCGTCTGCGCTAATATCTTTCCTCAATATTGTATCAATATATTCTTTAATCAACAATGCAACTCCACCACCTTTTCCTTTCCTCTTCAATGTCCTTCCTAAACATTGAATAGCCCTCAATGTTTAGTTCCCATTCTTGGTCACCTTGGAGCCATGTCTCTCAACTATAATTATCCCCCTTTACATTTAATCCCAACTATATTATCCCCCTCTACATCTATCTGTGCAACTAATTCATAATTTTTATTTTGAATGCTCCAAACACTCAGGTACAAAACCTTAAGGCTAGTCCTTTTCACATCTCTTGCCCAATTCCTACTATTTATTACTGTGTCCTTATCTGATTCTCAGCCTTGATTTCTCCAAGTGATAAGGGAGGTGGTAGCATAGTGGACTTGTCACTGGACTAGTAAACAGGAGATCCAGAGTAATGCTCTGGGGACCCGGGTTCACCTCAGCAGATGGTGAAATTTGAATTCAATTTAAAAAAAGCTATATTTAATGAGGGAGCTAGGGCTGTTGTCTCTGGAGCGGAGGAGGTTGAGGGGAGACTTAATAGAGGTTTATAAAATGATGAAAGGGATAGATAGAGTGAACGTTCAAAGACTATTTCCTTGGGTGGATGGAGCTATTACAAGGGGGCATAACTATAGCGTTCATGGTGGGAGATATAGGAAGGATGTCCGAGGTAGGTTCTTTACTCAGAGAGTGGTTGGGGTGTGGAATGGACTGCCTGCAGTGATAGTGGAGTCAGACACTTTAGGAACATTTAAGCTGTTATTGGATAGGCACATGGAGCACACCAGGATGATAGGGAGTGGGTAAGCTTGATCTTGGTTTCAGATAAAGCTCGGCACAACATCGTGGACCGAAGGGCCTGTTCTGTGCTGTACTGTTCTATGTTCTATGTTCTCCTGGTAAATCTTCTCTGCACTCTTTCCCGTGCTATCACATCCCACTTTGTTATAAAGCAGAAGTTGATCCCTCCTCTTAGAACTAACAGCAAAACACCCAAAGAGGATTACCTCACCTTATAATCTATAAAAAAGTGTGCGTGAAGTGGTGTGACCTACTTTTCAGCAACTCCTAGTGGTTAAATAAAAAAAAATCCCTGACACTCACTCTAAAATCAACATATAACTATTTATTTATCTAACTAACAATGAACAACTTTACTAAACTATTAACAAACTGAATAAAACAAGATTCTAATGGAATGCTGTTCCAATAAATACACTTCCCACTCATTAACAAAATAGAATTTAGCCACTCTAAATTACAACCAGGTTTTGTGTCTTCCGGAATACTCTGGGCTTCTCTGTTGATTCTTCTGCCTGAAACTTCTTTCTTCCTTAGTACCATTGCTATTTAGATGGTGCTTTGAGCTAAGAGCTGTGAGCTGTGGCAGGTGGTGGTTGCTCGCTCCTTTTGTACCATTGCCCCCTTCTTTTATACCTGTGATGACATATCAATATTCCCCACGAAAGGATTGGTCCTAGGTTGTCAAAACCATCAGATTTAAATTTAATAGGTTCTTGGTATCCAAGTGTCCAATTCAAATTGAGTGGCTGAATTCAAAAAAGTTCAAAAGCCTGTTGTCTTGGTAACACTACTGCTTGGCCTTTCGATACAAATGTTTCAGTTTGGGCTCTCTGTGTACTTGCATTTTTAAAAAATCTCTAAGCACAGGAAAAGCATCACCTTTTAATGGGGCCGTGCAATGCTCCCCCCGCCCTGAGCATTTTATAGTTTTACCAGCACCAATCTACAATTACTCTACCCAATTTTGCAACAGTTTATAATGTGAACTCCAGAGGTGCACACAATATTCTAGCTGTGGCCTAACCAACATTTTATACAGTTTGATTTGATTTGATTTATTATTGTCACATGTATTAGTATACAGTGAAAAGTATCATTTTATAGAAATCATACAGTACAGAAAGAGACCATTCGGCCCATCGAGTCTGCACTGACCACAATCTCACCCAGGCCCTACCCCCATATCCCTACATATTTTACCCGCTAATCCCTCTAATCTACACATCCCAGGACACTAAGGGGCAATTTTAGCATGGCCAATCAACCTAACTTTCTTGAGCACTATACAGACAAAGCATACCATACATCGAGAAAGAAAGGAGAGAGTGGAGAATGTAGTGTTACAGTAATAGCTAGGGCGTAGAGACAGATCAACTTGGTGTGAGGTAGGTCCATTCAAAAGTCTGATGGCAGCAGGGAAGAAGCTGTTTTTTGAGTTGGTTGGCACGTGTCCTCACACTTTTGTATCTTTTTCCCGATGGAAGTAGGTGGAAGAGAGAATGTCTGGGGTGCGTGTTGTCCTTAATTATGCTGGCTGCATTGCCAAGGCAGCAGGAAGTGTAGACAGAGTCAATGGATGGGAGGCTGGTTTGAGTGATAGAGTCATAGAGGTTTACAGTATGGAAACAGGCCCTTCGGCCCAACTTGTCCATGCCACCCTTTTTTTTAAAAACCCCTAAACTAATCCCAATTGCCCGCATTTGGCCCATATCCCTCTATACCCATCGTACCCATGTAACTATCTAAATGCTTTTTAAAAGATAAAATTGTGCCCGCCTCTACTATTAACTCTGGCAGCTTGTTCCACTCACCACCTTCTGTGTGAAAAAATTGCCCCTCTGGACAGTTTTGAACCTCTCCCCTCTCACCTTAAACCTATGCCCTCTAGTTTTAGACTCCCCTACCTTTGGGAAAAGATATTGACTATCTACCTTGTCTATGCCCCTCATTATTTTATAGACCTCTATAAGGTCACCCCTCAGCCTCCTACGCTCCAGAGAGAAAAGTCCCAGTCTATTCAGCCTCTCCTTATAACTCAATCCAATAAGTCCTGGTAGCATCCTAGTAAATCTTCTCTGCACCCTTTCCAGTCCAATAATGGACTGGGCTTCATTCACGACCCTTTGTAGTTTTTTGTGGTCTTGGACAGCATAACCTCCCTGCTCTTAAATTTTATGCCTCATCTAATAAAGGCAAGTTCAATTTGCCATCTTAACCACTTTATCCACTTGTCCTGCTACCTTAAAGGACCGGTGTACATGCACACCAAGGTCCCTCGATCGTCCATGCTTCCCAGGGTTCTGCCGTTCATCGTGTATTCCCTTTCCTTGTTTGTCCTGCCCAAATGCATCACCCTCACATTTATCCGGATTGAATGGAACTAAAGAATCCCTACAGTGCAGCAGGAGGCTATTCGGCCAAGCAGGTCTGCACCGACTCTTTGAAAGAGCATCTTAGCCAGGCCTACCTCTGCACCAATTCCCCCTGACCCCACGCATTTATCATGGCCAATACGCTTAACCAGCACGTCTTTTGGACTGTGGGAGGAAACCCACAAGACATGACTCAGTATGTAGACAGGCCAACTAGAGGTGAGGCTATATTGGATCTGGTGCTGGGAAATGAGCCAGACCAGGTGCTAGACTTGGAAGTTGGTGTGCATTTTGGTGATAGTGACCACAATTCGGTTACGTTCACCTTAGTGATGGAAAGGGATAGGCATGAACCTCGGGCCAGTGGTTTTAGCTGGGGGAAGGGTAATTATGAGGCTATTAGGAGAGAATTAGGAAACATAGGTTGGACTAGGAGATTACAGGGACTGGGAACGTCCGACATGTGGAGTTTTTTCAAGGAGCAGCTACTGCGAGTCTGTGATAGGTATGTCCCTGTCAGGCAAGGAGGAATTGGTAGGGCTAGGGAACCGTGGTGCACCAAAAAAGTTTCTTTGTTGGTTAAAAAGAAAAAGGAGGCTTATGTTCGGATGAGACGTGAGCACTCGGGTAGTGCACTAGAAAGCTTTAGATTGGCTAAGAGGGAGTTGAAGAGCGAGCTTAGAAGGGCTAAAAGGGGACATGAGAAGACTTTGGCGGATAGGGTTAAAGAGAATCCTAAGGCGTTCTATAGGTATGTCAAGAACAGAAGGTTGGTTAGGGCAAGTTTAGGGCCAGTTATAGATGGCAGAGGGAAGTTATGTGTGGAACCGGAGGAGATTGGTGAAGCATTGAACCAATATTTCTCTTCGGTGTTCACGCAAGGGGACATGAATATAGCTGAGGAGGACACTGGGTTGCAAGGGAGTAGAATAGACAGTATTACAGTTGATAAGGAGGATGTGCAGGATATTCTGGAGGGTCTGAAAATAGATAAATCCCCTGGTCCGGATGGGATTTATCCAAGGATTCTCTGGGAGGCAAGAGAAGTGATTGCAGAGCCTCTGGCTCTGATCTTCAGGTCGTCGTTGGCCTCTGGTATAGTACCAGAAGATTGGAGGTTAGCGAATGTTGTCCCATTGTTTAAGAAGGGGAACAGAGACTTCCCCGGGAATTATAGACCGGTGAGTCTCACTTCTGTTGTCGGCAAGATGTTGGAAAAAATTATAAGGGATAGGATTTATAGTTATTTGGAGAGTAATGAATTGATAGGTGATAGTCAGCATGGTTTTGTGGCAGGTAGGTCGTGCCTTACTAACCTTATTGAGTTTTTTGAGAAAGTGACCAAGGAGGTGGATGGGGGCAAGGCAGTGGACGTGGTATATATGGATTTTAGTAAGGCGTTTGATAAGGTTCACCATGGTAGGCTTCTGCAGAAAATGCAGATGTATGGGATTGGGGGTGATCTAGGAAATTGGATCAGGAATTGGCTAGCGGATAGGAAACAGAGGGTGGTGGTTGATAGTAAATATTCATCATGGAGTGCGGTTACAAGTGGTGTACCTCAGGGATCTGTTTTGGGGCCACTGCTGTTTGTAATATTTATTAATGATCTGGATGAGGGTATAGTTGGGTGGATTAGCAAATTTGCTGATGACACCAAAGTCGGTGGTGTGGTAGACAGTGAGGGTGTCGTAGTTTGCAGGAAGACTTAGACAGGTTGCAAAGTTGGGCCGAGAGGTGGCGGATGGAGTTTAATGCGGAGAAGTGTGAGGTAATTCACTTTGGTAGGAATAACAGATGTGTTGAGTATAGGGCTAACGGGAGGACTTTGAATAGTGTGGAGGAGCAGAGGGATCTAGGTGTATGTGTGCATAGATCCCTGAAAGTTGGGAATCAAGTAGATAAGGTTGTTAAGAAGGCATATGGTGTCTTGGCGTTTATTGGTAGGGGGATTGAATTTAGGAGTCGTAGCGTTATGTTGCAACTGTACACAACTCTGGTGCGGCCGCACTTGGAGTACTGTGTGCAGTTCTAGTCCCCACATTACAGGAAGGATGTGGAGGCTTTGGAGAGGGTGCAGAGGAGGTTTACCAGGATGTTGCCTGGTATGGAGGGGAGATCCTATGAGGAGAGGCTGAGGGATTTGGGATTGTTTTCGCTGGAAAGGCGACGGCTAAGAGGGGATCTTATTGAAACATATAAGATGATTAGAGGTTTAGATAGGGTGGATAGTGATAGCCTTTTTCCTCTGATGGAGAAATCCAGCACGAGGGGGCATGGCTTTAAATTGAGGGGGGGTAGTTATAGAACCGATGTCAGGGGTAGTTCTTTACCCAGAGGGTGGTGAGGGATGGAATGCCCTGCCAGCATCAGTAGTAAATGCGCCTAGTTTGGGGGCGTTTAAGAGATCCGTAGATAGGTTCATGGATGAAAAGAAATTGGTTTAGGTTGGAGGGTCACAGTTTTTTTTTTTAACTGGTCGGTGCAACATCGTGGGCCGAAGGGCCTGTTCTGCGCTGTAATGTTCTATGTTCTATGTTCTATGAGGAGAACATACAGATTCTGTACAGCCACACGTGCCAGAATTGACCCGGGTCCCTGGCACTGTGAGGTGGCAGTGCTAACCACTGTGCCACCATGCTGCCCTATTTCCATTTCACTGACCAGACCATTTACATCCTCCTAGTGCAACCCTCCTTACTCTTTACCACTCTACCAATTTTTGAATCCGGGTTTTGTGGATTGTTGGGTTTTGGGGTGTATTTGGATCTGGGTTTTTGGGGTCATTCTGGATCCGGGTTTTGGGGTGGATCTGGATCTGGGTTTGGGGTGGATCCGGATCTGGGTTTTGTGGTGAAGCCGGATCCGGGTTTTGTGGTGAATCCGGATCCGGGTTTTGTGGTGAATCCAGATCCGGGTTTTGTGGTGATCCGGATCCGGGTCTTGTGGTGAATACGGATCCGGGTTTTGTGGTGAATCCGAACCCGGCTTTTGTGGTGAACCCGGATCCGGGATTTGGGGTGAATCCGGATCCGGGATTTAGGGTGATCCGGATCCGGGATTTGGGGTGAATCCGGATCCGGGATTTGGGGTGAATCCGGGATTTGGGGTGAATCCGGATCCGGGGTTTATAATGAATCCGGATCCGGGATTTGGGGTGAATCCGGATCCGGGTTTGTGGTGAATCCGGATCCGGGGATTTCGGGTGAATCCGGATCCGGGTTTTGTGGTGAATCCGAATCCGGGTTTTGTGTGAACCCGGATCCGGGATTGGGGGGGAATCCGGATCCGGGATTTTGGGTGAATCCGGATCCGGGTTTTCTCTTGGACCGTTCGCTTCCCATTGGCTGTTGTGGTTGGGTGTCATGATGTTGGAGATGCCGGCGTTGGGTGACACAGGCAGTGCGGGGCGCATGCGCGGTCGGTGTGAGTGAGCGAGCCGGAGCCAGGGATCCCGCGCGAGCTGTGAGCGCCGAGCTGGCCCGGCCCGGCTACCGCACCTACCGCCGCCGCTGGCTGGTGCTGGCCGCCAGCAGCGCCCTCAGCTGCTCCAATGCCATGGTACGTGAGAGAG